>NW_025814318.1:0-122622 GCF_018902025.1 Drosophila willistoni | reverse complement strand
TGTAGTAACATGAATAGAAATTTGAATATCGTGTTTTGTGCAGTGTTTAGTAACCCATATTATCAAACCAAACTTAGCAATCTAATCATTATGCCACGTCCTAGATTATCCGATGAACCAGGAGAAATTATACGAGAAGAGCCCCGCTTTAGTATTCAACAAGGGGAAGAAAGAGGACAGCCTATGAAACGGATAAGTTAAGAAATGGTTCAAGAATTGATTTGAATCGAGCAGCCTTTCTATATTAGTTTGGGGCATTGTGGTTCATTGAAATGAATATACACTTCCGAACGCAATTTAGCTTGTTTCAACCGAATAAAAGGTGCTATGTATTGTAAAATTTTTACGAATCAGCAAAAAATATGCTCAGTAATTCATCATTATGCCACGTCAACCTAACCTTGTAGTTTCCTAACCAGAAACAAATTGGGTAAAAATTGAATTTAGAACCCCTAATACGTTAACGACATTGATCTTAATTAATTCAATAAATTTTTAATTTTGATATTCAAGTTATATTCATCGTCACCTTGCCAGAACATCAGCGGGTATCGATTCGCGTCATATGAACGTCACCAACAATAAGCATAGCCACTTTATCGATTGTTGGATCATTAAATGTGCGTTCATGACTGCGTCACAAATGAAGATGAAGCCACCAACTATCCCATTGAATTTGTAAACTCTTGGAAACATAAACCAACCAAAACTGTGCAACGGTACGCGTTTGTTGGTTAGTACATTGATGAACAATGTAATTTACGCTACGATAATGATGGGAAAGGTAAGGAAGTTCTAATTCCGAGGATCCCGATGATCCCAATCGATTTGCCTTTTGAATTTAAAAGACTTCAATTTCCAATACGTCTTGCACAAGGCCAATCCTTAAAAGTTTGTGGTTTAAATCTAGTACATTCATGTTCATGGTCAATACGTGGCATGTTCACGGGTCGGAAGACCATCTGCGTTGTTTGTTTTTGCGCCTGACAATAAAACAAAAAATGTCGTGTATCAGAAGGTACTTAAGTGAAGAGCAACCTATGTACTAAATACAGAAATAATAATGAATAATTAATGTAGTTATTTAATTTTTTTTTGTATTTTTTTCAAAAAAAAAAAAAAAAAAAAAAACACAATCTGCTTATTTATTGTCATGGTTAAGGCGGAACAAAGTTCGCCGGGTCTCTAGTTTGAAATAAATTCCATTCTTTCACCAAGTCAAAGCTGTGGACGATTGAGACTCGCGAACGTATTGATCTTTATTTGAACGTCTTAAGAACGAGCTTGAGGAGCGTTTCATATGGTGTCAAGGGATCTTCATTTTTACTGATTCACTGATTTTTGCCCACTAACGCTCGGAACATTTTTGGGGGACAAATTTATTTTGTCTTGGTTGCAGTAAACATCAGCTGTTTTGTAGGGAGGTAAAGTTATGTGGGTGAATAGAGTGGTAAATTAAATGGATGGAAGATCGGCAGAATAAAGATAATTCATAATTTTGAAATTAAAACAAAAAATATTTCCCCATATGTGTAGATCGTTGTCATACTTTCATAAATTGACAAAAGCGACCATTCCGTCTCTTGTTCTAATTTTAAAAGACCAAATTAAAGCTTTGATTCTTTTATTATCTACTTAACGTCACATAGCAAGGCCATGCCCCTTAAAATCCAATGATCTGGTTGCTTATTTGATTGCAGCCATAGCGAGCAAATATAATTTAAATCGGTACGATCAATTTTCTTGTATACTGGACATGTATATAGTTTCGGATTTTTTGTAGATGTTGAATTAATTGCATATATGTGGACTACAGACATAAGCGTAAACAAAACTTTGTTTGTCGCCTCAACTAAACGAGAAGTGCGCCTATCCCAACCTGCACCATCAACGTACAATCCGTATATAAAAACACCCTCCTTAGGCGGCTTTTCGCACTCTTCGAGACCAATTTTAAGAACGTCGTTATGCATACTGACTTGATCTAAAGCCCAGCCATGATGTGCCCTAGCAACTTCTTGGCTCATTGCTGTTAAAAAACCCTGAGGATTAAAGAAGCCTGACATCCAAAATACAACTGGGCGGGATCCAAAACACCAGTTATAAAATTGAGTGTGGCGCTCAATAAGTTCAGTAAACCAATAACCCAGACTAGATGATACCCAACTGCCACGTTTGAAGACAGTTGGTATTCGAGCCATGAAAATATTGTCTACAGCATCAAGATCTCACTCATTATTATGGTTCCTTCAACAGCTAACAAAATGTCCTTAAATGTTGTTCGTACAAGGCTTTTTAATCTGAAATCACATAAATATTTGGTATTATCAGGCAATTTATTAAAATTAATTTACTTTTTCCATCCTATCAATTTCTTGTCGAAGGAAAATATTCATGGCACTGAAAGCTCCCATTGCAATTGGATGTTGTTTCACGTCGAACAAATCAAATGGTGCAGGTGTCTTAACTAACATCTTTCTCACCTGTTGCGCAACTCGAAAAAAAAACTTTCACTCGTTGCAGAGGACGGACGTGTTTTTTTTGCGCTTATCAACTTTTATTTTTTCTCGCGATTAAATACTTTTATATAACTCTTAAATTATCGGTTTAATTAATAACAATTACAACATCCGAATTTTAGTTTCATTTCGCGAATTCTTGCTGTCGTTTTTGTTTAAATTTAAATAAAATCAAAACTTACAACAATACTTGCATTAGCGGTGTTGTTGTTTTGTTTATCTCTTTTGCTTTTGTGTCTTTACCGTTTTAACTAACTCTCGCGCTCTTGCGTACAAATTGTTGTTGCATGTGTTCAATTTGACGCGCTCTCCCGCTCTTTCCTATTCTTGATTGATTTGCGCTCTCGTCTTTTGCCTACCCGCGACTCTGTGATACGTGTTTTTGTTTTTGTGTTTTCATTTCTTTTTATTCTTTAGTTGTGAGGGCTTACTCTGCACATTAACCCTTGTGTCAGAACTGGTCAGTATATTCTTATACACAGATTTTTTACCTTTAGAATTTTTATTTTTTATTTTTTTGTATTTCCTTTTGTAATTAAATTAAACTTTTGATAAGATGGTTGTCTGCTCAAAAAATAATTGCATAGTTGCCACTAATGCGGTTGACTCCCATGATTATATTCTTTGTTGGTTGTGTGACAATGCGGTTCACGTCAAGTGTGCAGGTTACACAGGCAGAATCAAGGAGTCTATTGCTAAAGGTGGTGGCTTAAAATATGGATGTGATGCTTGCCGGGAGGTCGAGAATGAGATGCGCTCTTTCATGAGGCGGACTAGAGATAGTTTTGACACTTTAAGGGCAGGTTTTAATAAACTCCAAGCGGAGTTTACTGCGGTGGAGACTCAGTTCAGAAGTTTATCGCTTATGAATGAGTCTCCGAAACGTAAAAGGACCAGTCCTTGGGGTGTTTCTGTATCTGTAGATCCGCCAGCGTCTCTTATCGTCCCCGACCGGTCTCATGCACCGTCCACTCCTAATGTACAGCAATTGATATCGTTTAAGAGCCCGGTTGTGAATGCTATTAGTAATGAATTACCGGTATCACCTGGGAATGATCTCTTAAAAACGATGCCTATTGTAGTGTCCGATGTGTCTGGGCAATTACCCATTCCAATGGAAATTGCCGATAGTTCTAAAAGTATCGAGGGCCCCGTGAACAAGTTGACTGCTGCGGTGGGTGACTTGTCCAACGTTACTGCTGCGGCTCACGCTTCGGGACCGCGGCCTCTCGTTGGCATACCACCAAAGAAACATATATTTGTTTCTAGGCTAGACCCTGTTGTCACATCTGATGATGTAATAGCCTATATTCGGAAGAAAGTTAACGTCTCGAATATTGCGGTGGAGAAGTTTAAATTTTCTTATTCTCGGGACATTTCGTCCTTTAAAATTAGTGTTTCTGCCAATATCTTCGACACTATATGTCGAGAAGATTTTTGGCCTAAACATATAATAGTTAAGGAATATACTGTAAAAAAGAAAAATCGGCAACCGATTCGCTTGCCTACAACAACAACTAATACTATTCCTGCCACATCAGCATCTGCTGGTGTGTTAAAAAACTAGCTTCGTCCGTTAACCTGGGTTACCAGAACGTTAGAGGACTGAAATCTAAACTTCCTAATCTCTATGTAGATAGTCTTTCTTTTGAGCATAACATTCTAGCTTTCACAGAGACGTGGCTAAAACCTGATATTGCTGATGCATCGGTTTTTTCCACAAACTTTTCTATTTTCAGACGTGACCGGATTTCTCGCATAGGTGGTGGCGTTCTGATAGCTGTGGATGCTGCTTTATCATCTGAAATGATTCAATTTTCTAGTACCCAGGAGATTGAGTTTGTCGGTGTTAAAGTAAATTTTAAATCTTTTAATGCTTTCATTACTTGTTCCTATATTCCACCATTGTCAGACATGGTGGTATATTTAAATCATTTAGAGGCAATTCAGTTTGTCTCCTCTTTAGTTTCGAGTCAAGACTTGCTCATAGTTGTAGGTGATTTTAATTTACCCGCTTTAGCATGGTCACTAACAGATGAATCTACCACGTTGCTGCCCTCTTTGTCACATGACTTTATTGATGGCCTTCTAGGCTTATCTTTATCCCAAGTCAATGCTGTCTTAAATTCTAATGGAAAATCGTTAGATCTTATTTTTGTATTGGATTCTTCTTATTGTGAGGTTTCTAGGATCGAACCATTTGTTCTTCCAGAAGACAAATTTCATCCTACATTAAATTTAAAAATTGATTTGCCCTTGCTTTCACCATTATTTGGTTCAAATGAGTCACCACTAACTAGGTGCTTTCGTAAGACTGACTTTGCCAGCCTTAATGAAAACATTGCTACTACCGATTGGTCTTATCTGTACAATTGTAGTGATATGAACTCGGCTGTTCGTTTTTTCTATGATACTCTGAATTCACTCTTTGATATTTGTGTGCCTCTTGGTAGGCTGGAGCGGCTTAACAAACCTCCCTGGTTCTCTCGCGAGCTATCCAATTTGAAAAATGTGAAGACACGATATTATAAGAAGTTCCAAAAAACACGTCGTTCATCAGATTATGCTCTGTATACAGTCGCTCGTTCAAAATTCATGATGCTTAATACACAATGCTATAAGAATTATCTTCAGCGGTGTAAGCTTCAGTTTTCTTCTGACCCTAAACAATTTTATAATTTTGTTAATTCTAAACGTAAGACCTCTGTGCACCCATCTTTTTTGTCTTTTCAAAATAAAAAAGCGAGCACTGATCAGGCAATTGCCGATATGTTTGCGAGTTTTTTCAAAACAACTTATTCCTCAAAGGAATATCGAGCAAGTCCGTATCCTTATCATTTAAAAAAGGCTAATTGCATTTTCAATCCAGTGATTGATGAAAGTTCTATTCTTACCGAACTTAAATTAGTTAAACCTGTTTATTCTCCGGGGCCAGACGGTATTCCTGGATGTATACTCAGGTTCTGTGCAAACGTATTATGTAAACCCATTTTAAAATTGTTTCTATTGTCGGTATAATCTTCCTCTTTTCCATCTATTTGGAAGGAGTCGTATATTATTCATCTGCATAAAAATGGCAAAAAGTCCGAAGCCTCTAACTATAGGGGTATCTCAAAATTGTCCGCTATTCCGAAAGCTTTTGAGAAAATTATAACTTCTCAATTGCAACATTTTTGCAGCTCTATTATTTCGCCATCCCAACATGGGTTTGTGAAACGTAGATCTACAACCACTAACCTTTTAGAATTTACATCAATAATTATCAAGGGGTTCAAAAATGGTAAACAAACTGATGTCATATACACTGACTTCAGCAAAGCCTTTGATTCCGTTAATCATACCCTATTACTTTCTAAGCTGAGCGACATTGGGTTTCCACCCATTTTCCTTTCTTGGGTTCGAGAATATTTAACAAATAGAAAACAGAAGGTACTTTTTAAGTCTTCTTTTTCCGTTTCCATTTCTGTGACTTCTGGTGTACCTCAAGGTAGTCATCTTGGCCCTCTGCTCTTCACACTATTTATTAACGATCTTCCATCAGTCATTGTTCATTCGCGTGTGCTTATGTATGCTGACGATGTCAAGCTTTGTCTTACTTATAAAGATACAGATTCATTTAGTCGGCTACAAGCTGATCTTAAAAACTTTCAATCCTGGTGCCCGTTTAATCTACTAAATCTTAACACTACCAAATGTAAGGTAATGACTTTTTTTCGTAACTCTCCTCAACTGGTCACTTATATTCTAAACAATAGCCCTTTAGAACGTCTAAATAATATGAATGATTTGGGCGTACTTATGGACCATAAGTTAAATTTTAACACCCATATTTCCACCACGGTCGCAAAGGCCATGAGTGTCCTGGGTTTCATTAAAAGATGGTCAAAAGAATTTGATGACCCCTATACAACTAAAGTTCTTTTTACTTCGCTTGTCCGTCCTATTTTAGAGTTTGGATCTTGCATTTGGTCACCTCAATATGAGTCGCACCAGATTAGACTAGAATCCGTTCAAAAGCAGTTCTTGCTTTTTGCTCTTCGTGGCTTAAGCTGGGATCGCAATGTCAATTTGCCTTCGTATTCTAGTAGACTTCTCTTGATTAACCTTCCGTCCCTAACTAACCGTAGAATTATGCTTGGTGTCATTTTTATGCACAAGCTCCTAATTGGTGATATCGACTCGCCTGAGTTATTAGCTCAGGTGAATCTGTCGGTACCATGTAGACGGAGTAGACATCCTTTAATACCTTTATCCCTTAGTCGTTGTTCTTCTAACTATGCTATGCATGAACCTTTTAGGGTCCTCTGCTCTGATTACAATCTTCTATCCCCTGTAATCGACTCAGAGTTTTCTATTAATATGCTTAAAACATCTATCCTATCCCATTTAGTTAATAGATAGCTATAGTATTATGTGTTTGTCTGTCTTTTCTATTGTGTATTTTGTCCACGCGATTCGTGCCGTGCGTTATACGGCTGCACCCCTCGGTCGGTCGGGTGGGAGGTGGGCAGTTATCTGCTTGGGCTCGCGCGTAACAGGCTTTGTCCTGGTGTCGTAGGGGCCACTTGAACGTACTGCGCATAGTATCGTCAACGTCCGCTAATGTAAACTCGATCTTCTCTAGTCTTCCCAGCACCCGAGGAAGATTCTATAGTAAATATAAAGTTAAACGCGCAGTTTTTGATTATTAGTTTATTGTCGTTTACCTTTAGGTTGTATGGACATTATTTCCCGTAAAATATTTCTCATGGTGTTTGTTTGATACGTAATCTCAGCATTTGAATGAAATCCATAAACTTGTGGTGGATCTACGTTTAACATTTTATAATAGCATTTAAATAGGCGTCCTGTTCTTTGTAGCTAAAGACCTTATATCCTTTAAAATCCTTTAAAGTCATGAAACCAAACACGAGTAAATGTATTAAGCAGTCTTTTATCAAAATCATCTGTAACGCCATATTGTACTTCGCCTAACATATACCGAACTGTAACCCAGCTTATTCCTATTCCTTGTTCTAGATCATCCAAATGATTTTGAACGAACAAACAACTTGCGTACCAATCAGACGAATTAAACTCATAAGAAATGTTCCATTCAAGGGATCGAAACCTACGTCGCTCTTGTACTATCGTATGAAGAAAAGATATTGAATAAACAAGTGGTAGATAATAGGACTGCGAATAGTCCAGAAAATCCTGAGATAAATTTGTATATGTTCGTTTTAATCCAGCACGAATACCAGCAGGAGGTTCATTGGTGTATTTTAGCGACATTTGTAAAAGCTTAAAAGGAAACTTTGGATGTGGCTCAGTTGTTATCCAGATGCGAAATGTAGTATTAACTATCCCTTCTTTCCCCGGTCGCTCAAGTTCCAGTAAATGATTTGTTAGTTCTACCATATATTCCAAGCCTAAATGACAATTTTGTAGAAGCACCCAACCGCCGTCAATAAGACAAGATCACATCAATTTTCTTGCATGAATTTCCTGACCCTGCCCCATTGATATTGGGTGGCACTTAAGTTCATTTTTTTTTGCTAGTAATTCTATGTTAAATGAAGGGTCGAAACCAAGAGAAAGGAAACATATCATTGGCATTAATTCTCGACTTTCGGATAACAATTCCTCAAAATTTAGAACAACAGGCTCAGCAAACCGATCACCTAATGAATGTGCTATATACTTTCTACTTTCACCCAGCGAAATGGGACTCGTGGACAATCATTTAAATTTAATGCAGCTCCGCCTTTAATAAATGTTTGAAACTCATCAAATGTTATTAGCTCCATCTGGTTATCAATGCTCAATGCCTTTAGAAGCACCAAGATGTAATGTACAGGAATTTCAGTTATTTTAAAATTCAACTGATTTGGCTTATTTACTATTTTTGTTGTTGTTATCGATATTTGCTAAAGTGGTGAGAATCGAAATGTAGAACCAGCTGAAAAAAGAATGAACTAAGTGGCAACGCCACACAGCTGATCGGTTGGTTTTGCATTGCTTTACATTATTTTCTATAAATGGAGTTTGGATAAAACAATAAGAAAAATAAGGCAAAAGAAACTTATTGAACAGCGTGGTTTGTGGAAAAGTGTTCTTTCTTTTCTCCACGTGAATTCCAACTGATCGGACGTATTCGTCCAAAGTTTTAAATAACCCAATAGGGGAGTGCATCATAACCCCTACGCGTGTGCGAAAATAAAAGTTTATGCGTGTGTAAATTATTTATTTCCACTTTTACCTCTGACGGCAGTTGTGACGTCACCAGTGTAGCGGCGGGTAGAGTTGTATATCAAAATGATTATGGTGGAGGACTTGACTTCGTCCTCTTGCTGAACGGTTGGCCTTGTGGCTCAACGGTGTATTAATAAGCAAATAGTTAACGGCAGTGTGCCGGAGTAAATGTTAAATGATTAATATCTTTATTAGTCAATCGTCTGACAGAAACTGATTATAAGAATGGAATGAAATAAAGGCTAAAGCTAAGTACATAAAACAGGAAATACGAATCTACACAAAATACATAAGAAGTACATAGAAAATCATGCGACGGGCTTGTGGTCAGCAAAGCCGACTCAGCATATTCCCAACAAGAACTCAACGCTTGCGACACAACTAAAACGGCTGGCCGTTGCTTCGCCCAATGCTATTTTGATTACGTTGCATTTGTATCGCGCGGGTTGCTCGAAATCATTGCGAGGGCCGTTCGTTGACTTGGCTGTTAACTAATCCCCCCTTAAGTTTGTTGCCGTCCTCGGTGACACTTAGTTCATTTACCACAGCCTGCAGCTTGAGGGAGTATCTTCTCCGGTACCACTACTGGTAGATTATGCCAATGCAGCCAATGGTGAGGCTGAGTGTTATACCGACTATGAACCAAACTCGCGAGACCCCTCCGGAATCCATGTCGTCTCTTAGTTGTCGAATTATGTGCAAATTATGTTCATTCATTCTTTGTAGCAATGGTAGGCTAAGAACTTGGTCGTGTCCTGTAATATTCAGCAATGGTGATGCTGCGATGCCTGGACTTTTCTTCACAACACCGTTGTAGTTAATGTATGTGGTATCGTTTATGGTCGCGAAGCGTTCGAATGTGACGAGGTGTGTACCTGACTGTCATTAGTGGGCCGTCATCTATTCTTATTCCTGCTGGTATCTCTTTGACGATGATTATCCCTTCGTCGACTACGGTAACTGGTTACAGGTGGCTTGGCTGTGTGTGGCATGCTGCTAAACCTCCAGAGTGTAATCTGCTGGCGCAAGTGTCATGAGCCGACTTCTTGCAGAACGTCGCATATTTGGTTGTAGCGCACTCTGTTACTGTTAGAACTCCATCGTTGCATTCAGCTACGTTATCATGTACTTGTGGGCAACAGGGAATATCATAACCTTCTTACAAATAGTCTTAACATTAGGGTAGTTAATTATTATGTGGATTACGCTATCTGATTGAAATATTTTTATTTTTGACACTGCCATTAAACTAACTATTGGACTTCTGTGAGCTGTTTGGTAAAAATGGATTTCAAATCTTCGTGGTCGAGAATTGCTGGGTTTATGATGTTAGATTTGGCAAGCGTTATAGTGAGCATAAGGTTTTGGATTTCGGTGGATAACATTCTATTGCGGGCAAGTAAGGTTTCATACAAATGAGGGGAGTCTACAAACTCGCCTTTCTTTTCTTTAATTATTTTATTTACTGTATCAGTTAATAGGTTGATTTGTTTTTGCGCTTCAGTGATTACTATTATTTGTCTGTTGTTTGATTCTACGAGCTCGGCTTCGGTAATCTTAATCCTTTCTAAGTCTGACGCATCGGGCGTGCCTGCGACGACTTTTAACGCTGTTACTAAAAGTCTAAACTTCTGGCCATTCTATGGTGTACCGTTAAGCTAGAAAAAATACTCTGGATATGATCGATATCTACATCTAACAATTTTCGCATATGTGACTGAGGGAAAAGTTCTGACAATTTTATTGTATTATCTATCATGCTCGCTGTTCACGCCACCGGGTGAACAGCAGTGAGCGGCGAAGAGCAGTGAAGAGTGAGGAGGGTTTTTTGATCCTCGGCATCTACGGTCACACCAGGAGGGGTGACTGGGTTTTTTCCAATGGGCATCGCCATTATTCGGAATCGAGATTTTCACCCGAACACCCGTTCATCTCCTTTATCTTTTATTTTGCGATTTGTCACTTTTTCAAACCGAACCATTTCGTGTGTGTGTCGGTATACCTTGTGAATTAAATAAATCAAACATAGAATTAAAACGAAGTTTTTCGCGCGTTTTAATCATTCTACTCACGTACGAGACCCTCAAGATATTGGCACCCGCCAACCACTTGAGACTGTATCGGGTCCTTCCGCCCCTCCACAAACATTGGTCCTTCGAGCCGGATATCCTTCCGCTCCTCCAGCTTGCATCGGCGGAATTCCTGATAAGTACAAAATTTTCATTATTCGTTTCATTTGCCCCTACATACTAATAAAAGTGTGAGGTTTTCCCGCTTCTCCATAGCGACCTTCACACTTTTACATATTGTATGTACATACCTGACCTGTTCCAAGGGTCCATGGTAGTTCCTAATCCTTAGCGTGTTTGTCCAACGTTCTCGTTTTACATTACATTTCCATTTTTTATTTATATTGTTTCCCCGCACTTGTCCAAATCCACCTCTTTTACATATGCATTCACATGTACATGTAATTTCCACAGCTGTTTGCCAAGTCCGCGTAAAGGGTTAAAAAACAAAAAAATATTAAAGTGTTATAAAAAATAGAAAAAATAATAATCCAAGTGTTCACCGCGTTTTCTTATGTGTTGAAATAATTATTTTAATGCCAAACTAATTTCCGCACGCGCGTATCTACGTACATACACACATCGTCATCTGTTGATGTACGCGCATATGTACATACCCATGTACATATAATCCCTTCACACATTTACAACAACACAAAAGGCCAAAAAATATTGTTTTTTTTTTTTAATAGCACTTAACGTATGCACCGCGATTTCTTGTGCGTTCGAATTAGGTGCGAAATTAATTCCTCACGCGCGTCTTTGGAAACCGGTGCACTTGCTTACATATGTACATACATACTTATATAGTCATACATTGCACATATGTACATATCCACAACACATAATCCATTTCGGTGTCGCGCATTGATTTAACACCACCCCACCTCCAATTAAATGACAATTACTTACGTTATTTTGTTGTGAACAACGCGTGTGCACACATATCTATATACTCACCTGTGTACTTATGCATGTACGTACATACATAGATCAAGCATTTGTCCACCTGCATTGATCGTTTGGTTTGGTTGCCTTCGCGCACAACACTCGCGGTGTGTAAAAGCGTTCGTTTGTTCTTGGTTTTCTCTTTTTTTGCACAACCACAAAAAAATTATTAACATAATTAAACAACAACATCAAAATATAAACAACGGCCGACAGCTGTTTTCGGAGTAGTGGTGACACGTGAGTCGAGTCGTGATATCGATAGGCGGCTCAAGCGCGCCAAATTCAAATCACATTATTTCCGATTCCCTTTTTTTTCGCCTAATTATATATCCGCCCATATTTATAAATAAATACATATATATTTTTTCCAGCACTATCGTGCCCACATTTATATATCCGTCCATATTTATAAATCATTTATATAATTTTTCCGGCCAACTTTTTGCGCGCATCTATGTATCCGCCCATATTTATAAATAAATACATATATATTTTTTTTCCAGCACTATCGGGCCCATATTTATATATCCGCCCATATTTATAAATAAATACATATATATTTTTTCCAGCACTATCGGGCCCATATTTATATATCCGTCCATATTTATAAATTATATATATATAATTTTTTCCGGCCAGTATTTTGCGCACATATATATATCCGCCCATATTTATAAATAAATACATATATATTTTTTCCAGCACTATCGGGCCCATATTTATATATCCATTCATATTCAAAAATTATAAATATATTTTTCCGGCCAGCCTTTTGCGCTCATATATATATCCGCCCATATTTATAAATAAATACATATATATTTTTTCCAGCACTATCGGGCCCATATTTATATATCCATTCATATTCAAAAATTATAAATATATTTCTTCCGGCCAGCCTTTTGCGCTCATATATATATCCGCCCATATTTATAAATAAATACATATATATATTTTTTCCAGCACTATCGGGCCCATATTTATACATCCGTCCATATTTATAAATTATATATATAATTTTCCCGGCCAGTATTGTGCGCACATATATATATCCAGATCCAGATTTATACAAAAACGTATTTTCTTTTATCCTATCCATCTTTATTTATATATTTCCTCCGTGTTTTGTTTTATACGTACTCCCAGCGTTACTTACGGATCCATACAAACTTGTTTTGTAATCATTTAGCTTTGTCTACGTGCAAGTTTTGATCCGCACTCGTGCGTTCGTATATTGTTCCGCATCTATCCCCATTAAAAGGGCTCCGTTTCCGAGCCGCACGCGAGATAATTCTCCCGCAATCCTGCGGTGCACAGTGAGAAAGCTCTTGCGTCCTCATACAGTCCATTCTCATTTCCTGTGGTTTTTTTCAAAACAAAAAAAAAAAAAAAAACCCACAAACTCGGTGTTCGACGGTAAGATCGTCCCCTGAGTATGTCCACGGAGCCGTCCAAGACTGCGCCGAAGTCTAACGGTCTTTCGTCTCCCTCTTCAACTCCGGAGAAGGTTCGGCCTCCGATAACTACGGCGACCGTGAAGCGTACGGATATTTCGCGCAAGTTCTCGTCTGTTCGCAGCCGCAGCGAATCCCCAAGATCTCGTCCGTCTTCGTCCAGCCTCCCTCAGGGTCGCCGATTCTCGGTTAAAGACTCGAGTGAACACAAAGGTCGTTCCAAGCTTTCAACCCAGACCCAGATCCCGCACGTTGTTGTGACGCACTGTTCTGACGCTCCCGTCACCCGATCCGTATCACAACAGCGCAGAGAACACTCCAGAATGTCCCTCTCCGTTTTCATTCTGGCGTGCGACGCATTGACTCTGTTCGAAGCTCGGGAGAGTGAAGCTCTAACTTCTGAAGTGCCCTTGTTTTCCATTAAAATGCACTTAGAGCAGCTCAAATCGCTTTGGTCAACTGTCGAGATGGAACACTCCCGTTGTCACAAGGCCTTGACAGTCCAAACCGACGAGGAAAGCTTGGCAAACATAAGCCGCATCAAGGCGAAGCACGAATACGCTTATGCGGCGTATGTGCGGGACGTTGTTCGGAGAACGCATCGAACAGCTCTCGGCACAGATGACGAGTCTTATGCGTCAGCCAACCGCTCCGTCGAGGCCGGCGGGGCATAGAGTTCCTCCGTGTGAGGTGGAGACATTTGATGGCGACAGCCTAGCATGGCCCACATTCCGCGATTTGTTCGCCGCCATTTATATCGCCAACCCGTACTTGTCACAAGTGGAGAAGCTCTATCACCTGAACACCAAGACGCGTGGCGGTTCTTTCAATTCGTTTTCAACGCCGACATAACGCAGATGTATCGACAAATCCGAGTCGACCCCAGACATACCCCCTTTCAGCGAATCCTCTACCGAAACCGCTGCGGCAATATTCAGGATTATGAGTTACAAACTGTCACGTTTGGGGTTAACTGCGCGCCATTCTTGGCGATCCGAGTCCTTTTACAACTGGCACAAGACGTGCAAGCGATGTATCCTCAGGCGAGCGAAATCCTTCGGAACTACATGTATGTTGATGATGTCCTTGCCGGCGCTCACACTGAAGCCGACGCCCGTCTCGCCATACGAGAGCTTCAAGCGACCCTCCAATCTGCGGGCTTCCCGCTTCGGAAGTGGACTTCCAATAGGAAGGAAGTACTTCAAGCCATTCCGAGAGAGCACCTGCTGCGAGAGGACTAGCCCCATTTGTCATCCGAGCGAAGATATTCATGCAACAAATCTGGCTTACCGAACTGGGCTGGGATGATGTTCTGCCGCCTCTCCTGCTGCAGCAATGGCACGAATTCCTGCAGGATTACCCAGGCCTCAGTCGACTCCGCATTCCCCGTTGGCTAAACACCAGCGATAAGCTCTTGTGGGAGCTTCATGGCTTCTGTGACGCGTCACAGAAAGCGTATGGAGCAGCTCTATATGTGCGGGTTCGGTGCGGCGATCAAGTAGCCGTCCATTTATTAACGGCTAAGACCCGTGTAGCTCCAGTCAAAACAGTCTCGCTGCCTCGGCTGGAGTTGTGCGGAGCGGTTTTGCTAGCCGATCTCTGGGCGTCGATCGTTCCTGAACTCCCAATCCCACCTGCAACCTCCCAGTTTTGGACCGACTCTACCATCGTGTTGGCTTGGCTCAATAAACCCCCGTGCAGTTGGTCCACCTTCGTGGCCAATCGGGTATCCAGCATCTCCAAAAGCACCAGTGGCCAAAGCTGGTCACATGTGCGCTCCGAGGACAACCCCGCTGATCTGGCGAGCCGTGGGGTCTCCGCGGCCGAGTTATCGGCCAGCAGACTCTGGTGGCATGGGCCGGACTGGCTCCAGCGAGCCCCCGAGTATTGGCCAACTCCCCATAACGAACTCCCAGACACCCAGCTGGAGCAACGAGTCCAGTGCCACACCACCGCGACCACCCTACTCGAGGACGTCATCCTACGCTTCGCCACCAAAAGGATTTCGACGCCTTCCACGGTCCGCCTCACCAATGACGAACTTCTCTCCGCCGAGCGCGCCTTGATTCGGACCTCTCAGCGTTGGGAATACCTCGCGGATATACGGGCCCTGGGTGAAGGGCGACCCCTGCTATCATCCAGCACGCTACTCAATCTGAATCCATTTCTCGACCAGCATGGGATACTCCGCTCCTGCGGACGACTCCGGGCCGCTGAGTCCCTCCGATATGATGAACGTCACGCTCCATGGCGGCAATCAACTGATGGTGCGGTATCTGCGCACCAAATTCTGGATCCCACGGATCAAGAACATGGTGAAGTCCCACATCAAGGGGTGTAAAGTCTGCATCGTTCATCGTCGACGCCTACAGACTCAGATGATGGGTGATCTCCCTCGAGAACGCATCACGTACTCCAGGCCCTTCACCCACACGGGCATTGACTACGCAGGGTCGTTCGAGATCAAAAATTACACCGGGCGTGCGTGTCTCTTAACTAAGGGTTATGTCTGCGTCTTTGTGTGTTTCAGCACGAAGGCGATCCATCTATAGGCTACCTCCGACCTCACCACTGAACGATTTCTTGCAGCCTTCTCTCGGTTTGTCGCACGGAGACAATGCCCACAGCGCATTTACTCCGACAATGGCAAAACCTTCGTAGGGGCCTCAAATGCGCTCGAAAAATATTTCCTGAACGCCACCAAGCTTGATATAATGAAGGCACTTCCCCAGCACATGGCGCTTAGGGCGAATTGAGCGCACTCTGCCCGTCACCACAGCGTGTGGGTCTATCCGAAGACCCGTAGCGAAGCTCATTCTGTAGCAAGACAGCAAAAAAACCTTATCGTGACTCCCAATCCCTCTATGTTCCGTCCGAATGTCCTCGTCTCCGTGCATGTTGTTCGTTCCCGTGCATCGACTAATCTACTCCCCCCTACGTAATTTCTTTCCTTGCAGTTCGTTCAGCTCGCCCCTCCATAGCGACTTGGCCCCCACGCGTCTGCCACACCACCGCAGCATCCGGTCCCTGTGGTTGGCTGTGACCAAGGTCGGGGTCGACCAAGCCTGCACGGCCGTCCTCGGGAAGTGTCGGCGCCGCTCCGGCAGAAATTCGCCACCCTGATCCTGCCCGACCCCTATTTCTATCGGCCGGCGTCGGTGTCCGTAGTACTCGGGCAGACCTCTATCCTGAGGTCATCCAACCAGGCTGTGTGCCCGGTCATAGCGTTCACGCTCATATGTTCACGCCACCGGGTGAACAGCAGTGAGCGGCGAAGAGCAGTAAGGAGTGAGGAGGGTTTTTTGATCCTCGGCATCTACGGTCACACCAGGAGGAGTGACTTGATTTTTCCCATGGGCATCGCCATTTATTCAAATACTAGATTTTAACCCGAACACCCGTTCTTCTACTGTAATTTGTCTTTTCTCGATTTGTAAATTTGTTCAACCCGCAGCCATCTCGTTAAAGAAATAAATCATAATTGAATTAAAACGAAATTTTTCGCGCGTTTTAATTATTTTACTCATGCACCAGACCCCTGAAGACATTGGCACCCGCCAACCACTTGCGGCTTATTTGGGTCCTTCCGCCCTCCACAAACAGGCATTAATTCTCGACTTTCGGATAACAATTCCTCAAAATTTAGAACAACAGGCTCAGCAAACCGATCACCTAATGAATGTGCTATATACTTTCTACTTTGTGCAATGTTTCTATCCTAACTAATGGCGAAGGTTAGAAAGTTGTACCAGATTAAGCCACGTTTCGTCTGTCACCCAGCGAAATGGGACTGGTGGTCAATCATTTAAATTTAATGCAGCTCCGCCTTTAATAAATGTTTGAAACTCATCAAATGTTATTAGCTCCATCTGGTTATCAATGCTCAATGCCATTAGAAGCACCAAGAGGAATTTATCCTTTTCATAAAGACCTCTGGATTTGTATCGATAAATTTCAAATGTTAAATAATTAATTATTCTTCTGATTCGTTTTGAGTTATGTGAGTCTTTGCCGAATTATGCATAGATGCATCAAACCTCTCTAAAAACTGAACCAAAGATGTGTGATACATATTGTTCACTATAGCCATACTACATACAAGAAAATACAAAACACTACCTCGAGTGGCGACCGAACGATATTCCTCACGTGCAGCATTTATTTTGGCCTCAGTAACTTTGGCAATTTCAATCTTTTCTTTCACCTAGAACGCGGTGTTTCTGCTAGTATTCAAGACATCGATTACTGTTACGTCATCAAGTAAACTTCCCTGTGTCGTCGAAAGTTTATGCAGTAAGTTGCTCTCCAATTGTTTCATTTTTTTCATATTGCCAGTAACTGTCTCAACTAGCTGTATATGTTCATCTTCTAACCCTTTTCTTTCTGCAAGAATGACACTACCTAATAGTTGATTCTCAAGACCACGCATTGTCATAGTAAAATCTATAATTGAAGTACGCGCAAAAATTTCTGGAGTATAAGCTGGATTAGGGAGTTTGGTTGTTATATAACATCTAAGCCCTGCATTCCAGTCTACTTCTTTGTCTCCAATTTTAATTTTGTACTGAGTTTCAACTTTCAGTAGATTCCTAACAAATTATCCAAGCAAGGATTCAACTCTTCACCAACATCTTCGATGATGATAGGAAAACCCATACTAATTGAATCCTCAAGATGATGTCGGACATGGCTAGATCGACTCGGTTGTTGATCCTGATCAAGAATATATATACCTTGTGGGTCGTAGATGCTTCCTTCTGCCTGTTATATACATTTTGGCGACTTTAATATACCATTTCATCCTATGGGTGTATGGTATAAAAATCACAAGGCCAATCCTTAAAAATTTTTGTGGTTTAAATCTAGTACGTACATTCATGTTTTTCCCATGGTCAATTATACGTGGCATGTGCACGGGTCGGAAGACCATCTGCGTTGTTTGTTTTTGCGCCTGATATTAAAACAAAAAATGTCGTGTATCACAAGTGAAGAGCAACCTATGTACTAAATACAGAAATAATAATGAATAATTAATGTAGTTATTTAATTTTTTTTTGTATTTTTTCCAAAAAAAAAACACAATCTGCTTATTTATTGTCATGGTTAAGGCGGAACAAAGTTCGCCGGGTCTCTAGTTTGAAATAAATTCCATTCTTTCACCAAGTCAAAGCTGTGGACGATTGAGACTCGCGAACGTATTGATCTTTATTTGAACGTCTTAGGAACGAGCTTGAGGAGCGTTTCATATGGTGTCAAGGGATCTTCATTTTTACTGATTCACTGATTTTGCCCACTAACGCTCGGAACATTTTTGGGGGACAAATTTGTTTAGTCTTGGTTGCAGTAAACATCAGCTGTTTTGTAGGGAGGTAAAGTTATGTGGGTGAATAGAGTGTAAATTAAATGGATGGAAGATCGGCAGAATAAAGATAATTCATAATTTTGAAATTAAAACAAAAAATATTTCCCCATATGTGTAGATCGTTGTCATACTTTCATAAATTGACAAAAGCGACCATTCCGTCTCTTTTTCTAATTTTAAAAGACCAAATTAAAGCTTTGATTCTTTTATTATCTACTTAACGTCACATAGCAAGGCCATGCCCCTTAAAATCCAATGATCTGGTTGCTTATTTGATTGCAGCAATTGGAGCAAATATAATTTAAATCGGTACGATCAATTTTCTTGTCTACTGGACATGTATAAAGTTTCGGATTTTTTGTAGATGTTGAATTAATTGCATATATGTGGACTACAGTGGACTCAACTAAGCGAGAAGTGCGCCTATCCCAACCTGCACCATCAACGTACAATCCGTATATAAAAAGACCCTCCTTAGGCGGCATTTTGAACTCTTCGAGACCAATTTTAAGAACTTCGTTATGCATACTGACTTGATCTAAAGGCCAGCCATGATGTGCCCTACCAACTTCTTGGCGCATTGCTGTTAAAAAACCCTGAGGATTAAAGAAGCCTGACATCCAAAATACAACTGGGCGGGATTTAAAACACCAGTTATAAAATTGAGTGTGGCGCTCAATAAGTTCAGTAAACCAGAAACCCAGACTAGATGATACCCAACTGCCACGTTTGAAGACAGTTGGTATTCGAGCCATGAAAATATTGTCTACAGCATCTCGCAAGGTCTCACTCATTATTATGGTTCCTTCAACAGCTAACAAAATGTCCTTAAATGTTGTTCGTACAAGCTTTATAATCTGAAATCACATAGATATTTGGTATTATCAGGCAATACATTAAAATTAACTTACTTTTTGCATCCTATTAATTTCTTGTCGAAGGAAAATATTCATGGCACTGGAAGCTCCCATTGCAATTAGATGTTGTTTCACGTCGAACAAATCAAATGGTGCAGGTGTCTTAACTAACATCTCTCTCACCTGTTGCGCAACTCGATCTTCTCTAGTCTCCCCAGTACCCGAGGAAGATTCTAAAGTAAATATAAAGTAAAAGCGCAGTTATTGATTATTAGTTTATTGTCGTTTACCTTTAGGTTGTATGGACATTATTTCCTGTAAAATATTTCTAATGGTGTTTGTTTGATACGTAATCTCAGCATTTGAATGAAATCCATAAACTTGTGGTGGATCTACGTTTAACATTTTATCAATAGCATTTAAATAGGCATCCTGTTCTTATATCCTTTAAAAAATTGAAAGTTTTCATCAAATAGAGTGTCATGAAACCAAACACGAGTAAATGTATTAAGCAGTCTTTTATCAAAATCATCTGCAACGCCATATTGTACTTCGCCTAACATATACCGAACTGTAACCCAGCTGTTAATTATATTTTAGACGCTTATAAACTTTATTTTGATTTTTTTTTAACAGTATGCTTTTACAATGTTCTTATTCGGCGTGGTCTTTTTTCGAGTGTGGCGGTATATTATTAAACTAAGAATACATTGAAAATCGAAACTTAAAATACTAGATGTATCGATATTGATCGAGGCCTCTTACTACGATACAAATAAGCTACGACATACCGGCCCCTACTGCGGAATCCTTTTTTTGAATCCCTTCTCATCGTTGCGCTTGACTCCTATTTTGCATAGAGACGGTTGACTGAGCGACGATACCTGTTTTTAGCCGTCTTCAATTCGACTACGCGTACAATTCCATCTTCACCTGGAAAAATTTCATAACTCGACCGAGCGGCCATTCGCCACGCGGGGTGTTGTCTTTCATAACAACTATGTCGTCGACCTCCAAGTTTGGCACAACTTTATGCCATTTCTCCCGATGTGGGAAGATATTCTTTAATGAAACTTTTCCAGAAAGAGTCTATCTGGTACGGCGAGATTCTCCAAGCTCGTTTTGCCATCGTATTGGAAGTAAAGTTGCCTGGTGCCATGGAGTATGCAGCTTTGCGGGATACAAATATCGTTTGGACACAGACCAAGTTCGTCGTCGGGGTCATCAGATTCCAGTATATATGGTCTGCTGTTGACCAGATATTCTGCCTCCATAAAAATTGTTTGCAACGTTTCATCGCTGGGTTTTGCGGTTTACTGTTAAAATTGCTTCAATTGCCCGTTTAAAACAGCCTACTAGTCGCTCCCAGCAGCCTCCGAAATTTGGTGCATTTGCTGGAATGAAATTCCAAATTATTTTAATACTTGCCATGTACTCTTTCACGGCACACTCATCCAGGTCCTCTAGGGCTTCTTGTAACTCTCGTGCTGCTCCGCGTAAATTTGTGCCATTATCTGACCAGATGATTTGTATAGGTCCACGTCGAGCCATCATTCTACGAACTGCCATTATGCAAGAATCGGTGTCTAGGGAGTGGGCTATCTCCACGTTGATTGCTCTAGTAGTCAGACATGTGAATATTACTCCGCACCGTTTGGGGAGGTGTTTTGAGGCTCGAGTTCCTCTTTCTGCTTTGGTGTAAAATGGACCGAAGTAATCGACGCCTGTTGCTGTAAATGGTTTTTTGTGGGTGAATAACCTTTCTTCGGGCAGTAATCCCATTTTGGTGTTTGTGGTTTTGCCTTTTTGCGTTTACACCAAACACAAGCATTGATCGTCGTTCTGATGATCCTATTTAATTTTGGCACCCAGTATGCCTTCCTGAACTGATGGACTACTACCTGTGTTCCGACATGTTGTGCGTCGACATGAATTTTATTGAGCAGCATCCGAGTAAAGATATGTTTGCCATCGATAACAACTAGTCTTTTGGTATATGTCAATACCTCTTTTGCACGTTCTATTCTGCTATCCACTCGCATTATGCCATTGTCATCCAGGTATACACAATATTTTGACAACCTCAATTTTGAAGAAGGCTTTCCGGTCCTTAGGCTGATTAGATCGTCCTGAAATAGCTGTTGCTGTACAACCTTCCACCAGACAGTTTCCGCCCATTCAATTTCGCCGGCACTTAACTCATTCTATTTTCGATTACCTTTTAACCGTTTCGTTAAGTTATTTATGTATCTCCCAATCCAGGCTACTGCGAATCAATTTATTGTATTCTGAAATTCTTTGTATGAGTATATCCATTTCATGTTCCATCTCTTGCAGTACCATTACGACCCCTGTTTGTCCCTGTGGTCCCGTCAACCACCAATGAAGTTTATGCTCTGATATGTTGTCACACGTTATGACGTCAGCGATGTTTTCATTTGTTGATAGCCAGCGCCACTCTGATCTTACCGATTTTTCACAAATCTCACCTATTCGATTTGCGACAAAAACGTCCATACGTTTATCGCTGTTAGTCCAAAAGTAACGTTGATCTATATTGATTTGTAATTCGTGGCTTATCAGTGGCTTCAGCCAAAGGGCATCCCAGATGGCCCAGCGGCCATCGTTTCCAGTTTCGGAATAGTTATATGTTTGATTGGAGAAACCCTTGCCTTAGATGCAATTAGTGACACAACAAATTGACATTGATCCTCTTTAACATAGCTGCATCTCATATAGGCAACTGAAGAATATGCTTTTGCACTTGCGTCATTAAATATGTGCATTTCAACGCGGTCGGCATTGTTCAGATTAGAGTTATAACACCTTGGAATTTCGGTGACTTCAATTGATATTAATGGCTTTATCCAATTTCGCCATTTGTTTATTAGATCTCCCTTGATTTGGTCATTCCAGCCTATTCCAGACTCGCATACATCTCGCATAAGGATTCGTCCTTTGATTATGACTGGTGTCATGAGCCCCAATGGGTCATATAGCGAAATTAACTACTGACCATACATTCCTCTTTGTTGGTGTAACTTTGCCAGAAAGCAGATCATCTGTAACTTTATGCATTACCGTAGTGGAGTACGTGAAAAAGTCGCCTTTTGAGTCCCACAATACTCCTAGCACCTTTTGCTGTACGTCCATTTTTTCCCCTATCATTGCTGTAGACTTGTTCGCTCTGAGAGTTTTGGGAATGGATTGCATCACTTCGTCGCTGTTTGATATAAATTGACAATTCAAATCCAGCCTTTGAGTGTATTTTCGTGATTGCATTAATGATGTTGATGACTTCATACGCACTAGGTTTGGAATCGAGATAATCATCTACGTAATGATTTTCCAATATAGCTTTTACTGCATCGGGTTGTTCATCTTTAAATTTGATAGCATTGTAATTTTTAACAAATTGTGCCAGAAATGGTGAGCAAGTAGTTCCAAACAACATTGCTTTCATTTGAAATATTGATGGCTCTTTTTTTGGTCAAGATCTATCTCTCCATTCTGTAATGCTCACCTGATTGAACATTTCGCGAATGTCTGCTACGACTGCTACCGCATGTAGCCGAAATCGTATCAAAATTCCTATTATAGACGTTGACCAGTCTGGGCCAGTAAGCAGGTTGCTATTGATAACAGCAAAATGTGGTAAAAACCACAGTTTTGGAGAGTTGAGAACGTTAATGTCTGTTAATTGGACGGCATAACCTTTGTCCAAAACTTTTGTTATTTCGTTCTTATATGCTTCTGCGGTATCCTTGTCTCTCAAAAGCTTTCGCTTCTTATAGTCAAGTTGTTGTGTTGGTATTTTTAGATCGTTGACTAACCAAACTCCATTTAGTTGATGTTTCGGACCGTTTTTTCCACTGATATTAATGGTTGCCGATAACGCATCTGCCTCATTTCTGTAGACACCACCTGTCCAAGTAAAACAAAATGGTTTTGCGTCACCCTTTATGCCAACTTCTCTTGCCAAGCTCATTTCCATGATTGTGGAGGTACTACCGTCATCCAAAAATACGACAGTTTCTTTCGAGCCTTTTTCGCCGTGTACTGTGATTGGTACCATTTTGAGTAATGCAGATTTTGGTGAATCAGATACGCATCCTGTGAAGTTTGTGGTGGCTGCTAGATTTACTTGTAAGGGTCTCTTGTACAGTAATGGGGTTTGAAACTATTCACAATTGTCAATTTTGCAGGCTTGTCTTTCGCTGCATTGGCTTTTATGGAATTTTAGACAGCTGTAACACGCTTTGTTACGATTAGCTCAATCCCATCTCTTTTTAATATCTGCTTTTAAGAATACGTTGCACTTGCTTAGAGGGTGTTTTTCCTCGCTGCAAATAAAGCAAATTGCTTTTGGTTTTGGCTTTGGTTGGTTTACCGCCTCTATTTCCTGTTGTTGCGAATGGGTTACTTCATATTGCTCTGCGAATGACCACTGCTGGTTAATTGATGTAACCTTTTTGAAAAATGAGACATCTTGGATTAGATCTGCTTGTCTTTGAGCCCACTCAGCTAGCTTGTCAAATGTACAGAATGAAGAGCGCACGTTTGCATCTATGCGCCCCATTCTCGTAGATAGTTTTCGGAAAGTTTTCCGATCATCTTAGCTAGTAATCGTTGTGTGTCGATTAACCGATTAAGCAGAACTTATGTTTTGAACAGTGTTTTTGAATTCTTCGAAATTATATATTAATAATATATAATCGAAATTATTGACTGGCTTTACATGGCACGCTCTTGACATCAACTCTAGTGCAATATTTTCGGTTCCACCGTACGCTTTATCTAAGATCGATATGATTTTATCTGGATCTTCTGCAGAGATTAGTAGCAAAGAAACCTTTTCCTTAGCCACTTTCTTTAGAGCTTTTGATAATCATTGAACATCTTCCTCTTTGGAGATCAAACTCCAGGTGTTTGCTGTTTAAGCTCTGCCGCGACAGCATCTGGTTCATGGCTCTTGTTGCCATGCTCGGATTATTGGTTTCATCCAAATTATTCTGACACTCTTCAGATTGCGAACGAACCCACATTGAAGTTCGCTCATTTCGCACAGATGTTTCAAATCGTTCGGACATGCGGGAAGAACAATCTGTTAGTGCGACCTTGGTTTTCAAAACATTTTCTTACTTACCAGTGCTTCTTCTTCCGCTTGAAGAAGTTCTACTTCACTTTGAACTATAAGTATTTCATTGTGCATACTAGTTAAGTCTATCTCTGAGTTTGCAGTTGGGTTGTTATCTGCCTCTGACAGTATCCGTTTGTTGTTTATAAGCTTTGTCTCCTTTTCGCACATTTTACGCTTGACGTCTACGTATGCTGTATCCACATTCTCAATTTGTTCCAGTATAACTAGTCGCTGCTCCAGAACTATTGCATTTGACCCATCAGAGTCTCCGGTGCTGACAAATGATATGGCGTCAACAATTTTTGCCGCCAAATCATTTTTTGTCTCTAACTCACAGACGCTCAATAAAGCGTTTGCGCCAAGTTCTTTCAAGATTTTCTGCTCATGTTCTGCCTTTTCAGCATTGTTATAATTTAAACCTTTGAACGTACGAAGCTGTCGTTTTATCAATGTTTCCGTAACAAATTTCAGGTAGATTGCAAAATGCGATTTCCACGAATCAGTGCGGCCAAGCTGCTGTTTGCTCCACTGCCACATTTTTGATTAGATGGTTTTGTTTTTGATTATGGACTGTATTCCTATCGCTGATTGCTATTTAAGCGATCCGGCTCGAAGGACCACTATGTTAATTATATTTTAGACGCTTATAAACTTTATTTTGTTTTTTTTTTAACAGTATGCTTTTACAATGTTCTTATTCGGCGTGGTCTTTTTCGAGTGTGGCCGTATATTATTAAACTAAGAATACATTGAAAATCGAAACTTAAAATACTAGATGTATCGATATTCATCGAGGCCTCTTACTACGATACAAATAAGCTAAGACACCAGCTTATTCCTTTTCCTTGTTCTAGATCATCCAAATGATTTTGAACGAACAAACAACTTGCGTACCAATCAGACGAATTAAACTCATAAGGAACATCCCTCCATCCAAGGGATCCAAACTTACGTCGCTCTTGTATTATAGCATGAAGAAAAGATATTGAATAAACAAGTGGTAGATAATAGGGCGATTGCGAATAGTCCAGAAAATCCTGAGATAAATTTGTATATGTTCGTTTTAATCCAGCACGAATACCAGCAGGATGTTCATTGGTGTATTTTAGCGACATTTGTAAAAGCGTAATAGGAAACTTTGGATGTGGCTTAGTTGTTATCCAGATGCGAAATGTAGTATTAACTATCCCTTCTTTCCCCTGTTGCTCAAGTTCCAGTAAATGATTTGTTAGTTCTATATATATTCCAAGCCTAAATGACAATTTTGTAGAAGCACCCAACCGCCGTCAATAAGACAAGATGACACCAATTTTCTTGCATGAATTTCCTGACCCTGCCCCATTGATATTAGGTGGCATTTAAGTTCATTTTTTTTTGCTAGTAATTCTATGTTAGATGAACGGTCGGTCTATGTTAGATGAACGGTCCTTCCGCCCCTCCACAAACATTGGTCCTTCGAGCAGGATATCCTTCCGCTCCTCCAGCTTGCATCGGCGGAATTCCTGGTAAGTACAAAAATTTCATTATTCATTTCATTTGCCCCTACATACTAATAAAAGTGTGAGGATTTCCCGCTTTTCCATAGCGACCTACACACTTTTATATATTGTATGTACATACCTGACCTGTTCCAAGGTTACATGGTAGTTCCTAATCCTTAGCGTGTTTGTCCAACGTTTTCGTTTTACATTCCACGATTACCCATTTTTATTTACTTCTTATTTCCACTTTGTGACATATGCATTCACATGTACATACGTGTAGTTTCCACAGCTGTTTGCCAAGTCCGCGTAAAAGTTCGAAAAACAAAAAAAAATTATTAAAGTGTTATAAAAAAACAGGAAAAAATAGTAATCAAAGTGTTCACCGCGTTTTCTTATGTGTTGGAATAATTATTTTCATGCCAAACTAATTTCCTCACGCGTGTATCCACTTACATACATACATCGTCATCGATGTATGCGCATACGTATATATCCATATACACATAATTCATTCGCACATTTACCACAACACAAAAAGCAAAAAAAAATATTTTTTAATAGCACTTAACGTATGCACCGCGATTTCTTGTGCGTTCGAATTAGTTGCGAAATTAATTTCCTCACGCGCGTCTTTGAAAACCGATGCACTTGCTTACATATGTACATACATACTTACATAGTCATACATTGCACATATGTACATATCCACAACACATAATCCATTTCGGTGTCGCGCATTGATTTAACACAAAAAAAGGAGGGGAAAGGAACCCCACATCTAACTAAATGACAAATTACTTACGTTTTTTGTTAACAACGCGTGTGCATACATATCTATATACTCACCTGTGTACTTACGCATGTACATAGATCAAAGCATTCGTCCATATGCACTGATCGGGTATTTTGTTTGTTTTTCGCGCACAACACTTGCGGTGTGTAGAAACGTTCGTTTTGCTCTTTTTCCGCCCGCACAACCACAAAAAAAAAAAAAAAAAATTTTGTAAACACCTATTTATTAAGAAAAAATGATAAAGATTAGTTGGTATTGGTCGGATTAAATCTTTTGGTTTTTCGCAGATGCAACTTGCTCGTTGCATCGCCGGAAGAGAAGAGAGACGCCGTCTCTCAACCTATCGAGGACTTATCGCTAACCATCGATACTTATTACTAACAATCGATACTTATTACTAACAATCGATACTTATTACTAACAATCGATACTTATTACTAACAGTCGATACTTATTACTAACAATCGATATATGCATGAGCATTTAACAGACTTTAAATAATTGGAATCTTACAATTTATTAACATAATTAACAACAAAACCAAAACCAAACATATAAGCAGCGGGCGACAGCTGTTTTCGGAGTAGTGGTGACACGTGAGTCGTGATATCGATAGGAGGCTCAAGTGCGCCAAATTCAAATCACATTTCCGATTTCCTTCTTTCTCCTAATTATATACCAGTCCATATTTATAAATAAAGATACATATAATTTCTTCCGGCCATTATTTTGCCCACACATATATCTCTCCACATTTATAAATTATATATATAATTTTTTTCGGCCAGTATTTCGCGCACATAAATATCCACACATATATATAAATCCATACATATATATTTTTTTTCCAGCATACCTTGCCATATATATCCGTCCATATTTATAAAGTATATATAATTTTTTCCGGCCAGTATTTTGCGCACATGTATATACATCCGCCCGCATATATAAATAAATACATATATATTTTTTTTTTCCAGCATCATCGTGCCCCTATACATCCGTCCATATCTATAAATTATATATAATTTTTTCCGGCCATTATTGTGCCGATATATCATTATACCCGCCCATATCTATAAATACATACATATATATATTTTTCCAGCACTATCGTGCCCATATTTATATATCCGCCCATATTTCGAAATAAATACATATATATTTTTTGTTCCAGCATTATCGTGTACATATATATATCTGTTCATATTTATATATCATATATAATTTTTTCCGGTCATTATTTTGCGCACATATATATATCCAGATCCAGATTTATATAAAAACGTATTTTCTTTTTATCCTATACATCTTTATTTATATATTTCATCCGTGTTTTGTTTTATATGTACTCCCATCGTTACTTACGAATCCATACAAACTTGTTTTGTAATCATTTCGCTTCGTCTACGTGTAAGTTTTGATCCGCACTCTTGCGTACGTATACTGTTCCGCATCTATCCCCATTAAAAGGGCTCCGTTTCCGAGCCACACGCGAGAGAATTCTCCCGCAATCCTGCGGTGCACAGTGAGAAAGTTCTTGCGTCCTCATACAGTCCACTTCTCATTTTCTGTGGTTTTTCCAAAACCAAAAAAAAGCGCACAAACTCGGTGTTCGTCGGTAAGATCGTCCCCTGAGTATGTCTACGGAGCCGTCCAAGACTGCGCCGAAGTCTAACAGTCTGTCGTCTCCCTCTGCAACTCCGGAGAAGGTTCGGCCTCCGATAACTCCGGTGACCGTGAAGCGTACGGATATTTCGCGCAAGTTCTCGTCTGTTCGCAGCCGCAGCGAATCCCCAAGATCCCGTCCGTCTTCGTCCAGCCTACCTAAGGGTCGCAGATTCTCGGTTAAAGACTCGAGTGAACACAAAGGTCGTTCCAAGCTTTCAACCCAGACCTAGATCCAGCACGTTGTTGTGACGCACTGTTCTGACGCTCCCGTCACCCGATCCGTATCACAACAGCGCAGAGAACACTCCAGAATGTCCCTCTCCGATTTCATTCTGGCGTGCGACGCATTGACTCTGTTTGTCACAAGTGGAGAAGCTCTATCACTTGAACACCAAGACGCGAGGGGAAGCGAGAACCATCGTGGCTAAGTCCCCCCTGACCAGGGGCGTAGCGAGGGGGGGTTTGTGGGGTGTGACACATTCCATGCCAAGTTCATCGGAACAACACATTTGTTGAAACAGCATGCAATGCAAGTGTTTTTATTTCAGAGTTTTTCAATGTTTTAGAAGCTTTGTATGTATTTTTCTATGGTAACACAAAACGTTTCCAAAGTTTAAGTGAAGAATTGAAAAGTATTGAAAATTCATTGCAATTGAAAAATTTGTCGAAAACTCGATGGACTGCTAGAGCTGAGTCAGTCAAAGCCATGTGGATTTCTTTTGAAGGAATTGTGGACGTTTTGAAAAATATGATAAACGATCCAGAATTTTTCGATTCTCGTACACGTACGTCCGCTTCTGGTTTGCTCAAAAAAATTCTGGATTTTTATTTTATCAGCTCGTTATTTTTTTGCAAAAATGTCATGTTCAAAGTCAAACATTTGACGGAAAATGTGGAGGCAGTAGAATTGAACGTTATTGATGCTTTTTTATTGATTCAAAGTACAAGCGCATCATTTGAACAAATGGACGATGACGACCAGATCAATGCATTGATAAATAGCTCGGCTGTATTTACTGAAAAATTGAAGATTAATCCTCGAGACAATTTTTCGAAACGTCACAAAACGCGTCATGTACCAATAAAGTATGATGTAAATCCAGAAACAGCTCACAATTTTGACATTTTATCGAAAAGAATTAAGGACTGTGCTTCAAGTTTTCCACAATTGCATTCAAGAAAACTTGAAAGACACTTTTTCAACATTTGCGTGTGTCCAGAAAGTTTTCCAAATTCCAATTGACAGAAGAAATGTCACAATGAATTCAATCGAATCCATTGTGCAATTAGAACCCTTTTATTTTAGCGAGGAACCAGAATGTTTGCTTGCTGAGTTGCAAATTCTTTTCGATTCATGTAAAGAGTGTACGAATTTCAAAGATATTTCGGAAGTTGTGTTTAAGTTGAAACCTGTGATTCCCTTAGCCTACAAACTTGTTGTTTTATTTTGACTGCTCCTGTAACATCAGCTTCTTGTGAATGATCATTTAGTAAATTGAAATTGGTTTTCAATCATTTGCGAACAACGATGGGAGATGATCGGTTGAATGGATTGATGCTACTTTATTCTTCAAACGATAAGGTAGACGACACAAACTCGTAGAAAAATGGTCGTTATTGAAACACCGCAGAGTGAAAATTTAAATAGAATAGAATAAAAGGAACTTAGAAATATTTATCGACCATTTCTGCGCAATGTTAGTTTTAGTTACACATTCATGTACGTACCAAATGCTGTAGTTATAATTTTTGCCAAATTATCTTCAAAGAATAAATTCCTTATATACTGACCTTGTTTTATCGAAGTAAATTTACGGACGCCAATTCAATGAGAATCACCCCCCCATTATCGACAACCTCACTACGCCCCTGCCCCTGACGAATGAGGGTTTCCAGGCCGCGTGGGAGAACCTCACCGCACGGTACGAAAATAGCCGTCTGCTTGTCATGACTCAAGCCAGACAACTCCTTCAGATTCCCGCGGTGGCACAAGAGTCGGGCAAATCCTTGCGAGAGCTGCAGACTGCGTTTTAAGGGTATCTTACCGCGCTTGAGCGTTTGGGTGTTAGTACTGAGAATTGGGATGTCTTACTTATCGCCATCTGCACTAGCAAATTGCCGAAGGCCACAATCCTCCTGTGGGAGCAATCAGTGCCAAATAAGACTGTCGTCTCAACTTGGTCCGATTTGAACCAATTTCTTACCGATTGGTATCGTGTCCTGGATGCCACCGAAGAACATAAGTCGTCCCCAAGTGTGCAAGCCATCCCCATTGGCCCCCGCAAATCCTCTGCAACGATGAAGGTCCAAGCGTTTTCCGCGAAAGCTCAGCTCAAACCGGCGTCTTGTAAGCTGTGCCATCGGGAGAATCACCCAATACGGCTCTGCCCTAGTTTTCTTGATATGCCTGTTCAGAGGCGTCTGGAAACCATTAGACAGCAGGGACTTTGTCTGAACTGTTTTGCCCGCGATCATCAAGTGAAGGGCTGCTCCAGTGCGCATAATTGCCATACCTGCAAGGAACGTCATCATACTCTGTTGCATCCTAGTGATGTGTCCGTGCCCTCGCCGTCCGCTGCGCAAGTCCCACCATCCAGCGCCACAGAGCGTCCGTCCACGGGCAACCAGCTCACAAATGCTCAAAGTTATTTTCCATCTACCCCAGTCAGAGGCCTTTTAGGCACTGCGATTGTCACTCTGCACCATCGTGGTGTGGATCACCATATTCGGGCGTTGATCGACTCTGGGGCCGATTCAACTTTTCTCTCCGAGCGTGTCTTCAACATGGTCCAGCCCCCCTTCTACACAGTAGACGCCGCGGTTTCTGGCATGGGCCAGAGCGATGGAGGCTGCGCCGACAAGGTGTGTCTGCTAATGCTGTCTCCCTCGTGTGACAGACTGAACAAGATTGAGGTCTCCGCCCTGGTCGTATCCAAATTGTCAGGGGCCATTCCAACGGCTCCATTCCTTAACACGGTTCCGACGCAGTGCCTCGTAAGTTAGTCCAGAAGCAAAACTTGAGGTACTCCTCACCAAGTTTTGGGAGGTGGAAGACCTTCCCGCAAAGCCGGAAAAGGAGGATGACGTATTCTGCGAGCGGAACTTACAGGAGACCACCCAAAGAGGGAAGGACGGCCGATATGTTGTGCCCCTACCGTTCAAAGGTCCGAATAGCATTGACTTGGGCCACTCAAGACAGATCGCGCTGGCTCAATTCCTGCGGAATGAAGCACGCCTGCTCAAGGATCCCGTCCTAAGAACGCAGTATGATGCCATTATTCAAAAGTACGAGGAATTGGGTCATATGATTCGGGTGACGCCGCCTCAAGATGGGAAAAACTTCTATCACCCCCATTACGCGGTGTTTAAGCCCGATAGCACCACCACCAAGGTACGCGCCCCTCCACACGAGGCGTCAGCCTCAACGATGTCTTGCACACCGGCCCTACTCTTCAGACCGATCTCACGCTTCAGGTACTGAAATGGCAGTTCTTTCAATTCGTTTTCAACGCTGACATAACGCAGATGTATCGACAAATCCGATTCGACCCCAGGCATACCCCCTTTCAGCGGATCCTCTACCGAGACCGCTGCGGCAATATTCAGGATTATGAGCTACAAACTGTCACGTTTGGGGTTAACTGCGCGCCATTCTTGGCGATCCGAGTCCTTTTACAACTGGCACAAGACGTGCAAGCGATGTATCCTCAGGCGAGCGAAATCCTTCGGAACTACATGTATGTTGATGATGTCCTTGCCGGCGCTCACACTGAAGCCGACGCCCGTCTCGCCATACGAGAGCTTCAAGCTGCCCTCCAATCTGCGGGCTTCCCGCTTCGGAAGTGGACTTCCAATAGGAAGGAAGTACTTCAAGCCATTCCGAGAGAGCACCTGCTGCGAGAGGACTAGCCCCATTTGTCATCCGAGCGAAGATATTCATGCAACAAATCTGGCTTACCGAACTGGGCTGGGATGATGTTCTGCCGCCTCTCCTGCTGCAGCAATGGCACGAATTCCTGCAGGATTACCCAGGCCTCAGTCGACTCCGCATTCCCCGTTGGCTAAACACCAGCGATAAGCTCTTGTGGGAGCTTCATGGCTTCTGTGACGCGTCACAGAAAGCGTATGGAGCAGCTCTATATGTGCGGGTTCGGTGCGGCGATCAAGTAGCCGTCCATTTATTAACGGCTAAGACCCGTGTAGCTCCAGTCAAAACAGTCTCGCTGCCTCGGCTGGAGTTGTGCGGAGCGGTTTTGCTAGCCGATCTCTGGGCGTCGATCGTTCCTGAACTCCCAATCCCACCTGCAACCTCCCAGTTTTGGACCGACTCTACCATCGTGTTGGCTTGGCTCAATAAACCCCCGTGCAGTTGGTCCACCTTCGTGGCCAATCGGGTATCCAGCATCTCCAAAAGCACCAGTGGCCAAAGCTGGTCACATGTGCGCTCCGAGGACAACCCCGCTGATCTGGCGAGCCGTGGGGTCTCCGCGGCCGAGTTATCGGCCAGCAGACTCTGGTGGCATGGGCCGGACTGGCTCCAGCGAGCCCCCGAGTATTGGCCAACTCCCCATAACGAACTCCCAGACACCCAGCTGGAGCAACGAGTCCAGTGCCACACCACCGCGACCACCCTACTCGAGGACGTCATCCTACGCTTCGCCACCAAAAGGATTTCGACGCCTTCCACGGTCCGCCTCACCAATGACGAACTTCTCTCCGCCGAGCGCGCCTTGATTCGGACCTCTCAGCGTTGGGAATACCTCGCGGATATACGGGCCCTGGGTGAAGGGCGACCCCTGCTATCATCCAGCACGCTACTCAATCTGAATCCATTTCTCGACCAGCATGGGATACTCCGCTCCTGCGGACGACTCCGGGCCGCTGAGTCCCTCCGATATGATGAACGTCACGCTCCATGGCGGCAATCAACTGATGGTGCGGTATCTGCGCACCAAATTCTGGATCCCACGGATCAAGAACATGGTGAAGTCCCACATCAAGGGGTGTAAAGTCTGCATCGTTCATCGTCGACGCCTACAGACTCAGATGATGGGTGATCTCCCTCGAGAACGCATCACGTACTCCAGGCCCTTCACCCACACGGGCATTGACTACGCAGGGTCGTTCGAGATCAAAAATTACACCGGGCGTGCGTGTCTCTTAACTAAGGGTTATGTCTGCGTCTTTGTGTGTTTCAGCACGAAGGCGATCCATCTATAGGCTACCTCCGACCTCACCACTGAACGATTTCTTGCAGCCTTCTCTCGGTTTGTCGCACGGAGACAATGCCCACAGCGCATTTACTCCGACAATGGCAAAACCTTCGTAGGGGCCTCAAATGCGCTCGAAAAATATTTCCTGAACGCCACCAAGCTTGATATAATGAAGGCACTTCCCCAGCACATGGCGCTTAGGGCGAATTGAGCGCACTCTGCCCGTCACCACAGCGTGTGGGTCTATCCGAAGACCCGTAGCGAAGCTCATTCTGTAGCAAGACAGCAAAAAAACCTTATCGTGACTCCCAATCCCTCTATGTTCCGTCCGAATGTCCTCGTCTCCGTGCATGTTGTTCGTTCCCGTGCATCGACTAATCTACTCCCCCCTACGTAATTTCTTTCCTTGCAGTTCGTTCAGCTCGCCCCTCCATAGCGACTTGGCCCCCACGCGTCTGCCACACCACCGCAGCATCCGGTCCCTGTGGTTGGCTGTGACCAAGGTCGGGGTCGACCAAGCCTGCATGGCCGTCCTCGGGAAGTGTCGGCGCCGCTCCGGCAGAAATTCGCCACCCTGATCCTGCCCGACCCCTATTTCTATCGGCCGGCGTCGGTGTCCGTAGTACTCGGGGCAGACCTCTATCCTGAGGTCATCCAACCAGGCTGTGTGCCCGGTCATAGCGTTCACGCTCATATGTTCACGCCACCGGGTGAACAGCAGTGAGCGGCGAAGAGCAGTGAGGAGTGAGGAGGGTTTTTTGATCCTCGGCATCTACGGTCACACCAGGAGGAGTGACTTGATTTTTCCCATAGGCATCGCCATTTATTCAAATACTAGATTTTAACCCGAACACCCGTTCTTCTACTGTAATTTGTCTTTTTCTCGATTTGTAAATTTGTTCAACCCGCAGCCATCTCGTTAAAGAAATAAATCATAATTGAATTAAAACGAAATTTTTCGCGCGTTTTAATTATTTTACTCACGCACCAGACCCCTGAAGACATTGGCACCCGCCAACCACTTGCGGCTTATTTGGGTCCTTCCGCCCCTCCACAAACTGGCATTAATTCTCGACTTTCGGATAACAATTCCTCCAAATTTAGAACAACAGGCTCAGCAAACCGATCACCTAATGAATGTGCTATATACTTTCTACTTTGTGCAATGTTTCTATCCTAACTAATGGCGAAAGATTAGAAAGTTGTACCAGATTAAGCCACGTTTCGTCTGTCACCCAGCGAAATGGGACTGGTGGTCAATCATTTAAATTTAATGCAGCTCCGCCTTTAATAAATGTTTGAAACTCATCAAATGTTATTAGCTCCATCTGGTTATCAATGCTCAATGCCATTAGAAGCACCAAGAGGAATTTATCCTTTTCATAAAGACCTCTGGATTTGTATCGATAAATTTCAAATGTTAAATAATTAATTATTCTTCTGATTCGTTTTTGAGTTATGTGAGTCTTTGCCGAATTATGCATAGATGCATCAAACCTCTCTAAAAACTGAACCAAAGATGTCTGATACATATTGTTCACTATAGCCATACTACATACAAGAAAATACAAAACACTACCTCGAGTGGCGACCGAACGATATTCCTCACGTGCAGCATTTATTTTGGCCTCAGTAACTTTGGCAATTTCAATCTTTTCTTTCACCTAGAACGCGGTGTTTCTGCTAGTATTCAAGACATCGATCTGATCTGGTTGCTTATTTGATTGCAGCCATAGCGAGCAAATATAATTTAAATCAGTACGATTAATTTTCTTGTATACTGGACATGTATATAGTTTCGGATTTTTTGTAGATGTTGAATTAATTGCATATATGTGGACTACAGGCATAAGCGTAAACAAAACTTTTTTTGTCGCCTCAACTAAGCGAGAAGTGCGCCTATCCCAACCTGCACCATCAACGTACAATCCGTATATAAAAACACCCTCCTTAGGCGGCTTTTTGCACTCTTCGAGACCAATTTTAAGAACGTCGTTATGCATATTGACTTGATCTAAAGCGAAGCTCATTCTGTAGCAAGACAGCAAAAAAACCTTATCGTGACTCCCAATCCCTCTATGTTCCGTCCGAATGTCCTCGTCTCCGTGCATGTTGTTCGTTCCCGTGCATCGACTAATCTACTCCCCCCTACGTAATTTCTTTCCTTGCAGTTCGTTCAGCTCGCCCCTCCATAGCGACTTGGCCCCCACGCGTCTGCCACACCACCGCAGCATCCGGTCCCTGTGGTTGGCTGTGACCAAGGTCGGGGTCGACCAAGCCTGCACGGCCGTCCTCGGGAAGTGTCGGCGCCGCTCCGGCAGAAATTCGCCACCCTGATCCTGCCCGACCCCTATTTCTATCGGCCGGCGTCGGTGTCCGTAGTACTCGGGGCAGACCTCTATCCTGAGGTCATCCAACCAGGCTGTGTGCCCGGTCATAGCGTTCACGCTCATATGTTCACGCCACCGGGTGAACAGCAGTGAGCGGCGAAGAGCAGTGAGGAGTGAGGAGGGTTTTTTGATCCTCGGCATCTACGGTCACACCAGGAGGAGTGACTTGATTTTTCCCATGGGCATCGCCATTTATTCAAATACTAGATTTTAACCCGAACACCCGTTCTTCTACTGTAATTTGTCTTTTTCTCGATTTGTAAATTTGTTCAACCCGCAGCCATCTCGTTAAAGAAATAAATCATAATTGAATTAAAACGAAATTTTTCGCGCGTTTTAATTATTTTACTCACGCACCAGACCCCTGAAGACATTGGCACCCGCCAACCACTTGCGGCTTATTTGGGTCCTTCCGCCCCTCCACAAACAGGCATTAATTCTCGACTTTCGGATAACAATTCCTCCAAATTTAGAACAACAGGCTCAGCAAACCGATCACCTAATGAATGTGCTATATACTTTCTACTTTGTGCAATGTTTCTATCCTAACTAATGGCGAAAGATTAGAAAGTTGTACCAGATTAAGCCACGTTTCGTCTGTCACCCAGCGAAATGGGACTGGTGGTCAATCATTTAAATTTAATGCAGCTCCGCCTTTAATAAATGTTTGAAACTCATCAAATGTTATTAGCTCCATCTGGTTATCAATGCTCAATGCCATTAGAAGCACCAAGAGGAATTTATCCTTTTCATAAAGACCTCTGGATTTGTATCGATAAATTTCAAATGTTAAATAATTAATTATTCTTCTGATTCGTTTTTGAGTTATGTGAGTCTTTGCCGAATTATGCATAGATGCATCAAACCTCTCTAAAAACTGAACCAAAGATGTCTGATACATATTGTTCACTATAGCCATACTACATACAAGAAAATACAAAACACTACCTCGAGTGGCGACCGAACGATATTCCTCACGTGCAGCATTTATTTTGGCCTCAGTAACTTTGGCAATTTCAATCTTTTCTTTCACCTAGAACGCGGTGTTTCTGCTAGTATTCAAGACATCGATTACTGTTACGTCATCAAGTAAACTTCCCTGTGTCGTCGAAAGTTTATGCAGTAAGTTGACTCCAATTCTTTCATTTTTTTCATATTGCCAGTAACTGTCTCAACTAGCTATACACGTTCATCTTCTAAGTCTTTTCTTTCTGCAAGAATGACACGACCTAATAATTGATCCTCAAGACCACGCATTGTCACAGTAAAATCAATAATTGAAGTACGCGCAAAAATTTCTGGAGTATAAGCTGGATTAGGGAGTTTGGTTGTTATATAACATCTAAACCCTGCATTCCAGTCTACTTCTTTATCTCCAATTTTAAATTTTGGTTTAAATCTAGTACATTCATGTTTTTCCCATGGTCAATTATACGTGGCATGTTCACGGGTCGGTAGACCATCTGCGTTGTTTGTTTTTGCGCCTGATAATAAAACAAAAAATGTCGTGTATCACAAGGTAATTAAGTGAAGAGCAACCTATGTACTAAATACAGAAATAATAATGAATAATTAATGTAGTTATTTAATTTTTTTTTGTATTTTTTCCAAAAAAACAAAACACAATCTGCTTATTTATTGTCATTGTTAAGGCGGAACAAAGTTCGCCGGGTCTCTAGTTTGAAATATTGATATTTATTTGAACGTCTTAGGAACGAGCTTGAGGAGCGTTTCATATAGTGTCAAGGGATCTTCATTTTTACTGATTCACTGATTTTTGCCCAACTAAATGAATGGAAGATCGGCAGAATAAAGATAATTCATAATTCTGAAATTAAAACAAAAAATATTTCCCCATGTGTAGATCGTTGTCATACTTTCATAAATTGTTCTAATCTTCTCTCTTGTTCTAATTTTAAAAGACCAAATTAAAGCTTTGATTCTTTTATTATCTACTTAACGTCACATAGCAAGGCCACGCCCCTTAAAATCCAATGATCTGGTTGCTTATTTGATTGCAGCCATAGCGAGCAAATATAATTTAAATCAGTACGATTAATTTTCTTGTATACTGGACATGTATATAGTTTCGGATTTTTTGTAGATGTTGAATTAATTGCATATATGTGGACTACAGGCATAAGCGTAAACAAAACTTTGTTTGTCGCCTCAACTAAGCGAGAAGTGCGCCTATCCCAACCTGCACCATCAACGTACAATCCGTATATAAAAACACCCTCCTTAGGCGGCTTTTTGCACTCTTCGAGACCAATTTTAAGAACGTCGTTATGCATATTGACTTGATCTAAAGCCCAGCCATGATGTGCCCTAGCAACTTCTTGGCGCATTGCTGTTAAAAAACCCTGAGGATTAAAGAAGCCTGACATCCAAAATACAACTGGGCGGGATCCAAAACACCAGTTAAAAAATTGAGTGTGGCGCCCAACCCAACTGCCACGTTTGAAGACAGTTGGTATTCGAGCCATGAAAATATTGTCTACAGCATCTCGCAAGGTCTCACTCATTATTATGGTTCCTTCAACAGCTAACAAAATGTCCTTAAATGTTGTCGTACAAGCTTTATAATCTGAAATCACATAAATATTTGGTATTATCAGGCAATACGTTAAAATTAACTTACTTTTTGCATCCTATCAATTTCTTGTCGAAGGAAAATATTCATGGCACTGGAAGCTCCCATTGCAATTAGATGTTGTTTCACGTCGAACAATTCAAATGGTGCAGGTGTCTTAACTAACATCTCTCTCACCTGTTGCGGAACTCGATCTTCTCTAGTCTCCCCAGCACCCGAGGAAGATTCTATAGTAAATATAAAGTAAAAAGCGCATTTTTTGATTATTCGTTTATTGTCGTTTACCTTTAGGTTGTATGGACATTATTTCCTGTAAAATATTTCTCATGGTGTTTGTTTGATACGTAATCTCAGCATTTGAATGAAATCCATAAACTTGTGGTGGATCTACGTTTAAAATTTTATCAATAGCATTTAAATAGGCGTCCTGTTCTTGGTAGCTAAAGACCTTATATCATTTAAAAAAATGAAAGTTTTCATCAAATAGCGTGTCATGAAACCAAACACGAGTAAATGTATTAAGCAGTCTTTTATCAAAATTATCTGTAACGCGACCGCCATATTGTACTTCGCCTAACATATACCGAACTGTAACCCAGCTTATTCCTTTTCCTTGTTGTAGATCATCCAAATGATTTTGAACGAACAAACAACTTGCGTACCAATCAGATGAATTAAACTCATAAGGAATGTTCCATCCAAGGGATCCAAACTTACGTCGCTCTTGTACTATCGTATGAAGAAAAGATATGGAATAAACAAGTGGTAGATAATAGGGCGACTGCGAATAGTCCAGAAAATCCTGAGATAAATTTGTATATGTTCGTTTTAATCCAGCACGAATACCAGCAGGAGGTTCATTGGTGTATTTTAGCGACATTTGTAAAAGCGTAATAGGAAACTTTGGATGTGGCTTAGTTGTTATCCAGATGCGAAATTTAGTATTAACTATCCCTTCTTTCCCCTGTCGCTCAAGTTCCAGTAAATGATTTGTTAGTTCTACCATATATTCCAAGTCTATATGACAATTTTGTAGAAGCACCCAACCGCCGTCAATAAGACAAGATGACATCAATTTTCTTGCATGAATTTCCTGACCCTGTCCCATTGATATTGGGTGGCATTTAAGTTCATTTTTTTTTGCTAGTAATTCTAAGTTTGATGAAGGCTCGGAACCAAGAGAAAGGAAACATATCATTGGCGTTAATTCTCGACTTTCGGATAACAATTCCTCAAAATTTAGAACAACAGGCTCAGCAAACCGATCCACATGAATGTGCTATATACTTTCTACTTTCACCCAGCGAAATAGGACTCGTGGACAATCATTTAAATTTAATGCAGCTCCGCCTTTAATAAATGTTTGAAACTCATCAAATGTTATTAGCTCCATCTGGTTAACAATGATCAATGCCATTAGAAGCACTAAGAGGAATTTATCCTTTTCATAAAGACCTCTGGATTTGTATCGACAAATTTCAAATGTTAAATAATTAATTATTCTTCTGATTCGTTTTTGAGTAATGTGAGTCTGCCGAATTATGCATAGATGCATCAAACCTCTCTAAAAACTGAACCAAAGATGTCTGATACATATTGTTCACTATAGCCATACTACATACAAGAAAATACAAAACACTACCTCGAGTGGCGACCGAACGATATTCCTCACGTGCAGCATTTATTTTGGCCTCAGTAACTTTGGCAAATTCAATCTTTTCTTCACCTAGAACGCGGTGTTTCTGCTAGTATTCAATACATCGATTACTGTTACGTCATCAAGTAAACTTCCCTGTGTCGTCGAAAGTTTATGCAGTAAGTTGACTCCAATTCTTTCATTTTTTTCATATTGCCAGTAACTGTCTCAACTAGCTATACACGTTCATCTTCTAAGTCTTTTCTTTCTGCAAGAATGACGCGACCTAATAATTGATCCTCAAGACCACGCATTGTCACAGTAAAATCAATAATTGAAGTACGCGCAAAAATTTCTGGAGTATAAGCTGGATTAGGGAGTTTGGTTGTTATATAACATCTAAACCCTGCATTCCAGTCTACTTCTTTGTCTCCAATTTTAATTTTGTACTGAGTTCCAACTTTAAGTAGATTCCTATCTAACAAATTATCCAAGCAAGTGTCCAACTCTTCACCAACATCTTCGATGATGATAGGAAAACCCATACTAATTGAATCCTCAAGATAATTTCTAAAATACTTATGATTCAAGGCTGTTACAATTAAATGATTTTGCTTCTCCTTAAGTCAAAAAATCACAAGGCCAATCCTTAAAAATTTTTGTGGTTTAAATCTAGTACATTCATGTTTTTCCCATGGTCAATTATACGTGGCATGTTCACGGGTCGGTAGACCATCTGCGTTGTTTGTTTTTGCGCCTGATAATAAAACAAAAAATGTCGTGTATCACAAGGTAATTAAGTGAAGAGCAACCTATGTACTAAATACAGAAATAATAATGAATAATTAATGTAGTTATTTAATTTTTTTTTGTATTTTTTCCAAAAAAACAAAACACAATCTGCTTATTTATTGTCATTGTTAAGGCGGAACAAAGTTCGCCGGGTCTCTAGTTTGAAATATTGATATTTATTTGAACGTCTTAGGAACGAGCTTGAGGAGCGTTTCATATAGTGTCAAGGGATCTTCATTTTTACTGATTCACTGATTTTTGCCCAACTAAATGAATGGAAGATCGGCAGAATAAAGATAATTCATAATTCTGAAATTAAAACAAAAAATATTTCCCCATGTGTAGATCGTTGTCATACTTTCATAAATTGTTCTAATCTTCTCTCTTGTTCTAATTTTAAAAGACCAAATTAAAGCTTTGATTCTTTTATTATCTACTTAACGTCACATAGCAAGGCCACGCCCCTTAAAATTCAATGATCTGGTTGCTTATTTGATTGCAGCCATAGCGAGCAAATATAATTTAAATCAGTACGATTAATTTTCTTGTATACTGGACATGTATATAGTTTCGGATTTTTTGTAGATGTTGAATTAATTGCATATATGTGGACTACAGGCATAAGCGTAAACAAAACTTTGTTTGTCGCCTCAACTAAGCGAGAAGTGCGCCTATCCCAACCTGCACCATCAACGTACAATCCGTATATAAAAACACCCTCCTTAGGCGGCTTTTTGCACTCTTCGAGACCAATTTTAAGAACGTCGTTATGCATATTGACTTGATCTAAAGCCCAGCCATGATGTGCCCTAGCAACTTCTTGGCGCATTGCTGTTAAAAAACCCTGAGGATTAAAGAAGCCTGACATCCAAAATACAACTGGGCGGGATCCAAAACACCAGTTAAAAAATTGAGTGTGGCGCCCAACCCAACTGCCACGTTTGAAGACAGTTGGTATTCGAGCCATGAAAATATTGTCTACAGCATCTCGCAAGGTCTCACTCATTATTATGGTTCCTTCAACAGCTAACAACATGTCCTTAAATGTTGTCGTACAAGCTTTATAATCTGAAATCACATAAATATTTGGTATTATCAGGCAATACGTTAAAATTAACTTACTTTTTGCATCCTATCAATTTCTTGTCGAAGGAAAATATTCATGGCACTGGAAGCTCCCATTGCAATTAGATGTTGTTTCACGTCGAACAATTCAAATGGTGCAGGTGTCTTAACTAACATCTCTCTCACCTGTTGCGGAACTCGATCTTCTCTAGTCTCCCCAGCACCCGAGGAAGATTCTATAGTAAATATAAAGTAAAAAGCGCATTTTTTGATTATTCGTTTATTGTCGTTTACCTTTAGGTTGTATGGACATTATTTCCTGTAAAATATTTCTCATGGTGTTTGTTTGATACGTAATCTCAGCATTTGAATGAAATCCATAAACTTGTGGTGGATCTACGTTTAAAATTTTATCAATAGCATTTAAATAGGCGTCCTGTTCTTGGTAGCTAAAGACCTTATATCATTTAAAAAAATGAAAGTTTTCATCAAATAGCGTGTCATGAAACCAAACACGAGTAAATGTATTAAGCAGTCTTTTATCAAAATCATCTGTAACGCGACCGCCATATTGTACTTCGCCTAACATATACCGAACTGTAACCCAGCTTATTCCTTTTCCTTGTTGTAGATCATCCAAATGATTTTGAACGAACAAACAACTTGCGTACCAATCAGACGAATTAAACTCATAAGGAATGTTCCATCCAAGGGATCCAAACTTACGTCGCTCTTGTACTATCGTATGAAGAAAAGATATGGAATAAACAAGTGGTAGATAATAGGGCGACTGCGAATAGTCCAGAAAATCCTGAGATAAATTTGTATATGTTCGTTTTAATCCAGCACGAATACCAGCAGGAGGTTCATTGGTGTATTTTAGCGACATTTGTAAAAGCGTAATAGGAAACTTTGGATGTGGCTTAGTTGTTATCCAGATGCGAAATTTAGTATTAACTATCCCTTCTTTCCCCTGTCGCTCAAGTTCCAGTAAATGATTTGTTAGTTCTACCATATATTCCAAGTCTATATGACAATTTTGTAGAAGCACCCAACCGCCGTCAATAAGACAAGATGACATCAATTTTCTTGCATGAATTTCCTGACCCTGTCCCATTGATATTGGGTGGCATTTAAGTTCATTTTTTTTTGCTAGTAATTCTAAGTTTGATGAAGGGTCGGAACCAAGAGAAAGGAAACATATCATTGGCGTTAATTCTCGACTTTCGGATAACAATTCCTCAAAATTTAGAACAACAGGCTCAGCAAACCGATCCACATGAATGTGCTATATACTTTCTACTTTCACCCAGCGAAATAGGACTCGTGGACAATCATTTAAATTTAATGCAGCTCCGCCTTTAATAAATGTTTGAAACTCATCAAATGTTATTAGCTCCATCTGGTTAACAATGATCAATGCCATTAGAAGCACTAAGAGGAATTTATCCTTTTCATAAAGACCTCTGGATTTGTATCGATAAATTTCAAATGTTAAATAATTAATTATTCTTCTGATTCGTTTTTGAGTAATGTGAGTCTGCCGAATTATGCATAGATGCATCAAACCTCTCTAAAAACTGAACCAAAGATGTCTGATACATATTGTTCACTATAGCCATACTACATACAAGAAAATACAAAACACTACCTCGAGTGGCGACCGAACGATATTCCTCACGTGCAGCATTTATTTTGGCCTCAGTAACTTTGGCAAATTCAATCTTTTCTTTCACCTAGAACGCGGTGTTTCTGCTAGTATTCAATACATCGATTACTGTTACGTCATCAAGTAAACTTCCCTGTGTCGTCGAAAGTTTATGCAGTAAGTTGACTCCAATTCTTTCATTTTTTTCATATTGCCAGTAACTGTCTCAACTAGCTATACACGTTCATCTTCTAAGTCTTTTCTTTCTGCAAGAATGACGCGACCTAATAATTGATCCTCAAGACCACGCATTGTCACAGTAAAATCAATAATTGAAGTACGCGCAAAAATTTCTGGAGTATAAGCTGGATTAGGGAGTTTGGTTGTTATATAACATCTAAACCCTGCATTCCAGTCTACTTCTTTGTCTCCAATTTTAATTTTGTACTGAGTTCCAACTTTAAGTAGATTCCTATCTAACAAATTATCCAAGCAAGTGTCCAACTCTTCACCAACATCTTCGATGATGATAGGAAAACCCATACTAATTGAATCCTCAAGATAATTTCTAAAATACTTATGATTCAAGGCTGTTACAATTAAATGATTTTGCTTCTCCTTAAGTCAAAAAATCACAAGGCCAATCCTTAAAAATTTTTGTGGTTTAAATCTAGTACATTCATGTTTTTCCCATGGTCAATTATACGTGGCATGTTCACGGGTCGGTAGACCATCTGCGTTGTTTGTTTTTGCGCCTGATAATAAAACAAAAAATGTCGTGTATCACAAGGTAATTAAGTGAAGAGCAACCTATGTACTAAATACAGAAATAATAATGAATAATTAATGTAGTTATTTAATTTTTTTTTGTATTTTTTCCAAAAAAACAAAACACAATCTGCTTATTTATTGTCATTGTTAAGGCGGAACAAAGTTCGCCGGGTCTCTAGTTTGAAATATTGATATTTATTTGAACGTCTTAGGAACGAGCTTGAGGAGCGTTTCATATAGTGTCAAGGGATCTTCATTTTTACTGATTCACTGATTTTTGCCCAACTAAATGAATGGAAGATCGGCAGAATAAAGATAATTCATAATTCTGAAATTAAAACAAAAAATATTTCCCCATGTGTAGATCGTTGTCATACTTTCATAAATTGTTCTAATCTTCTCTCTTGTTCTAATTTTAAAAGACCAAATTAAAGCTTTGATTCTTTTATTATCTACTTAACGTCACATAGCAAGGCCACGCCCCTTAAAATCCAATGATCTGGTTGCTTATTTGATTGCAGCCATAGCGAGCAAATATAATTTAAATCAGTACGATTAATTTTCTTGTATACTGGACATGTATATAGTTTCGGATTTTTTGTAGATGTTGAATTAATTGCATATATGTGGACTACAGGCATAAGCGTAAACAAAACTTTGTTTGTCGCCTCAACTAAGCGAGAAGTGCGCCTATCCCAACCTGCACCATCAACGTACAATCCGTATATAAAAACACCCTCCTTAGGCGGCTTTTTGCACTCTTCGAGACCAATTTTAAGAACGTCGTTATGCATATTGACTTGATCTAAAGCCCAGCCATGATGTGCCCTAGCAACTTCTTGGCGCATTGCTGTTAAAAAACCCTGAGGATTAAAGAAGCCTGACATCCAAAATACAACTGGGCGGGATCCAAAACACCAGTTAAAAAATTGAGTGTGGCGCCCAACCCAACTGCCACGTTTGAAGACAGTTGGTATTCGAGCCATGAAAATATTGTCTACAGCATCTCGCAAGGTCTCACTCATTATTATGGTTCCTTCAACAGCTAACAAAATGTCCTTAAATGTTGTCGTACAAGCTTTATAATCTGAAATCACATAAATATTTGGTATTATCAGGCAATACGTTAAAATTAACTTACTTTTTGCATCCTATCAATTTCTTGTCGAAGGAAAATATTCATGGCACTGGAAGCTCCCATTGCAATTAGATGTTGTTTCACGTCGAACAATTCAAATGGTGCAGGTGTCTTAACTAACATCTCTCTCACCTGTTGCGGAACTCGATCTTCTCTAGTCTCCCCAGCACCCGAGGAAGATTCTATAGTAAATATAAAGTAAAAAGCGCATTTTTTGATTATTCGTTTATTGTCGTTTACCTTTAGGTTGTATGGACATTATTTCCTGTAAAATATTTCTCATGGTGTTTGTTTGATACGTAATCTCAGCATTTGAATGAAATCCATAAACTTGTGGTGGATCTACGTTTAAAATTTTATCAATAGCATTTAAATAGGCGTCCTGTTCTTGGTAGCTAAAGACCTTATATCATTTAAAAAAATGAAAGTTTTCATCAAATAGCGTGTCATGAAACCAAACACGAGTAAATGTATTAAGCAGTCTTTTATCAAAATCATCTGTAACGCGACCGCCATATTGTACTTCGCCTAACATATACCGAACTGTAACCCAGCTTATTCCTTTTCCTTGTTGTAGATCATCCAAATAATTTTGAACGAACAAACAACTTGCGTACCAATCAGACGAATTAAACTCATAAGGAATGTTCCATCCAAGGGATCCAAACTTACGTCGCTCTTGTACTATCGTATGAAGAAAAGATATGGAATAAACAAGTGGTAGATAATAGGGCGACTGCGAATAGTCCAGAAAATCCTGAGATAAATTTGTATATGTTCGTTTTAATCCAGCACGAATACCAGCAGGAGGTTCATTGGTGTATTTTAGCGACATTTGTAAAAGCGTAATAGGAAACTTTGGATGTGGCTTAGTTGTTATCCAGATGCGAAATTTAGTATTAACTATCCCTTCTTTCCCCTGTCGCTCAAGTTCCAGTAAATGATTTGTTAGTTCTACCATATATTCCAAGTCTATATGACAATTTTGTAGAAGCACCCAACCGCCGTCAATAAGACAAGATGACATCAATTTTCTTGCATGAATTTCCTGACCCTGTCCCATTGATATTGGGTGGCATTTAAGTTCATTTTTTTTTGCTAGTAATTCTAAGTTTGATGAAGGGTCGGAACCAAGAGAAAGGAAACATATCATTGGCGTTAATTCTCGACTTTCGGATAACAATTCCTCAAAATTTAGAACAACAGGCTCAGCAAACCGATCACCTAATGAATGTGCTATATACTTTCTACTTTCACCCAGCGAAATAAGACTCGTGGACAATCATTTAAATTTAATGCAGCTCCGCCTTTAATAAATGTTTGAAACTCATCAAATGTTATTAGCTCCATCTGGTTAACAATGATCAATGCCATTAGAAGCACTAAGAGGAATTTATCCTTTTCATAAAGACCTCTGGATTTGTATCGATAAATTTCAAATGTTAAATAATTAATTATTCTTCTGATTCGTTTTTGAGTAATGTGAGTCTTTGCCGAATTATGCATAGATGCATCAAACCTCTCTAAAAACTGAACCAAAGATGTCTGATACATATTGTTCACTATAGCCATACTACATACAAGAAAATACATAACACTACCTCGAGTGACGACCGAACGATATTCCTCACGTGCAGCATTTATTTTGGCCTCAGTAACTTTGGCAATTTCAATCTTTTCTTTCACCTAGAACGCGGTGTTTCTGCTAGTATTCAAGACATCGATTACTGTTACGTCATCAAGTAAACTTCCCTGTGTCGTCGAAAGTTTATGCAGTAAGTTGACTCCAATTCTTTAATTTTTTTCATATTGCCAGTAACTGTCTCAACTAGCTATACACGTTCATCTTCTAAGTCTTTTCTTTCTGCAAGAATGACACGACCTAATAATTGATCCTCAAGACCACGCATTGTCACAGTAAAATCAATAATTGAAGTACGCGCAAAAATTTCTGGAGTATAAGCTGGATTAGGGAGTTTGGTTGTTATATAACATCTAAACCCTGCATTCCAGTCTACTTCTTTGTCTCCAATTTTAATTTTGTACTGAGTTCCAACTTTCAGTAGATTCCTATCTAACAAATTATCCAAGAAAGGATCCAACTCTTCACCAACATCTTCGATGATGATAGGAAAACCCCTACTAATTGAATCCTCAAGATAATTTCTAAAATACTTATGATTCAAGGCTGTTACAATTAAATGATTTTGCTTCTCCTTATTTCAAAAAATCACAAGGCCAATCCTTAAAAATTTTTGTGGTTTAAATCTAGTACATTCATGTTTTTCCCATGGTCAATTATACGTGGCATGTTCACGGGTCGGTAGACCATCTGCGTTGTTTGTTTTTGCGCCTGATAATAAAACAAAAAATGTCGTGTATCACAAGGTAATTAAGTGAAGAGCAACCTATGTACTAAATACAGAAATAATAATGAATAATTAATGTAGTTATTTAATTTTTTTTTGTATTTTTTCCAAAAAAACAAAACACAATCTGCTTATTTATTGTCATTGTTAAGGCGGAACAAAGTTCGCCGGGTCTCTAGTTTGAAATATTGATATTTATTTGAACGTCTTAGGAACGAGCTTGAGGAGCGTTTCATATAGTGTCAAGGGATCTTCATTTTTACTGATTCACTGATTTTTGCCCAACTAAATGAATGGAAGATCGGCAGAATAAAGATAATTCATAATTCTGAAATTAAAACAAAAAATATTTCCCCATGTGTAGATCGTTGTCATACTTTCATAAATTGTTCTAATCTTCTCTCTTGTTCTAATTTTAAAAGACCAAATTAAAGCTTTGATTCTTTTATTATCTACTTAACGTCACATAGCAAGGCCACGCCCCTTAAAATTCAATGATCTGGTTGCTTATTTGATTGCAGCCATAGCGAGCAAATATAATTTAAATCAGTACGATTAATTTTCTTGTATACTGGACATGTATATAGTTTCGGATTTTTTGTAGATGTTGAATTAATTGCATATATGTGGACTACAGGCATAAGCGTAAACAAAACTTTGTTTGTCGCCTCAACTAAGCGAGAAGTGCGCCTATCCCAACCTGCACCATCAACGTACAATCCGTATATAAAAACACCCTCCTTAGGCGGCTTTTCGCACTCTTCGAGACCAATTTTAAGAACGTCGTTATGCATACTGACTTGATCTAAAGCCCAGCCATGATGTGCCCTAGCAACTTCTTTGCATTGCTGTTAAAAAACCCTGAGGATTAAAGAAGCCTGACATCCAAAATACAACTGGGCGGGATCCAAAACACCAGTTATAAAATTGAGTGTGGCGCTCATTAAGTTCAGTAAACCAGAAACCCAGACTAGATGATACCCAACTGCCACGTTTGAAGACAGTTGGTATTCGAGCCATGAAAATATTGTCTACAGCATCTCGCAAGGTCTCACTCATTATTATGGTTCCTTCAACAGCTAACAAAATGTCCTTAAATGTTGTTCGTACAAGCTTTATAATCTGAAATCACATAAATATTTGGTATTATCAGGCAATACGTTAAAATTAACTTACTTTTTGCATCCTATCAATTTCTTGTCGAAGGAAAATATTCATGGCACTGGAAGCTCCCATTGCAATTAGATGTTGTTTCACGTCGAACAAATCAAATGGTGCAGGTGTCTCAACTAACATCTCTCTCACCTGTTGCGCAACTCGATCTTCTCTAGTCTCCCCAGCACCCGAGGAAGATTCTATAGTAAATATAAAGTAAAAAGCGCATTTTTTGATTATTCGTTTATTGTCGTTTACCTTTAGGTAGTATGGACATTATTTCCTGTAAAATATTTCTCATGGTGTTTGTTTGATACGTAATCTCAGCATTTGAATGAAATCCATAAACTTGTGGTGGATCTACGTTTAAAATTTTATCAATAGCATTTAAATAGGCGTCCTGTTCTTGGTAGCTAAAGACCTTATATCCTTTAAAAAAATGAAAGTTTTCATCAAATAGCGTGTCATGAAACCAAACACGAGTAAATGTATTAAGCAGTCTTTTATCAAAATCATCTGTAACGCGACCGCCATATTGTACTTCGCCTAACATATATCGAACTGTAACCCAGCTTATTCCTTTTCCTTGTTGTAGATCATCCAAATGATTTTGAACGAACAAACAACTTGCGTACCAATCAGACGAATTAAACTCATAAGGAATGTTCCATCCAAGAGATCCAAACTTACGTCGCTCTTGTACTATCGTATGAAGAAAAGATATGGAATAAACAAGTGGTAGATAATAGGGCGACTGCGAATAGTCCAGAAAATCCTGAGATAAATTTGTATATGTTCGTTTTGATCCAGCACGAATACCAGCAGGAGGTTCATTGGTGTATTTTAGCGACATTTGTAAAAGCGTAATAGGAAACTTTGGATGTGGCTCAGTTGTTATGCAGATGCGAAATGTAGTATTAACTATCCCTTCTTTCCCCTGTCGCTCAAGTTCCAGTAAATGATTTGTTAGTTCTACCATATATTCCAAGCCTAAATGACAATTTTGTAGAAGCACCCAACCGCCGTCAATAAGACAAGATGACATCAATTTTCTTGCATGAATTTCCTGACCCTGCCCCATTGATATTGGGTGGCATTTAAGTTCATTTTTTTTTGCTAGTAATTCTATGTTTGATGAAGGGTCGGAACCAAGAGAAAGGAAACATATCATTGGCGTTAATTCTCGACTTTCGGATAACAATTCCTCAAAATTTAGAACAGGCTCAGCAAACCGATCACCTAATGAATGTGCTATATACTTTCTACTTTGTGCAATGGTTCCATCCATACACCATGAGCGTACTAAAAGCATTTTTCGGAAAGGATCTAGAGTATGGTATCCATCGGGAATTATTTCATTTTCAGGTGCATCTTTTTTATACCAGGTGAACCATGGTCTCTCATTACCACTTACTTTCGTTAAGATATGAACGAATGGCGAAAGATTAGAAAGTTGTACCAGATTAAGCCACGTTTCGTCTGTCACCCAGCGAAATGGGACTGGTGGACAATCATTTAAATTTAATGCAGCTCCGCCTTTAATAAATGTTTGAAACTCATCAAATGTTATTAGCTCCATCTGGTTATCAATGCTCAATGCCATTAGAAGCACCAAGAGGAATTTATCCTTTTCATAAAGACCTCTGGATTTGTATCGATAAACTTCAAATGTTAAATAATTAATTATTCTTCTGATTCGTTTTTGAGTTATGTGAGTCTTTGCCGAATTATGCATAGATGCATCAAACCTCTCTAAAAACTGAACCAAAGATGTCTGATACATATTGTTCACTATAGCCATACTACATACAAGAAAATACAAAACACTACCTCGAGTGGCGACCGAACGATATTCCTCACGTGCAGCATTTAGTTTGGCCTCAGTAACTTTGGCAATTTCAATCTTTTCTTTCACCTCGAACGCGGTGTTTTTGCTAGTATTTAAGACATCGATTACTGTTACTTCATCAAGTAAACTTCCCTGTGTCGTCGAAAGTTTATGCAGTAAGTTGCTCTCCAATTTATGCATTTTTTTCATATTGCCAGTAACTCTCTACTACCTGCACACGTTCATCTTCTAACTCTTTTCTTTCTGCAAGAATGACACGACCTAATAATTGATCCTCAAGACCACGCATTGTCACAGTAAAATCAATAATTGAAGTACGCGCAAAAATTTCTGGAGTATAAGCTGGATTAGGGAGTTTGGTTGTTATATAACATCTAAACCCTGCATTCCAGTCTACTTCTTTGTCTCCAATTTTAATTTTGTACTGAGTTCCAACTTTCAGTAGATTCCTATCTAACAAATTATCCAAGAAAGGATCCAACTCTTCACCAACATCTTCGATGATGATAGGAAAACCCCTACTAATTGAATCCTCAAGATGATTTCTATAATACTTATGATTCAAGGCTGTTACAATTAAATGATTTTGCTTCTCCTTATTTCAAAAAATTTTCCCATGGTCAATTATACGTGGCATGTTCACGGGTCGGAAGACCATCTGCGTTGTTTGTTTTTGCGCCTGATAATAAAACAAAAAATGTCGTGTATCACAAGGTAATTAAGTGAAGAGCAACCTATGTACTAAATACAGAAATAATAATGAATAATTAATGTAGTTATTTAATTTTTTTTTGTATTTTTTTCCAAAAAAACAAAACACAATCTGCTTATTTATTGTCATTGTTAAGGCGGAACAAAGTTCGCCGGGTCTCTAGTTTGAAATATTGATATTTATTTGAACGTCTTAGGAACGAGCTTGAGGAGCGTTTCATATAGTGTCAAGGGATCTTCATTTTTACTGATTCACTGATTTTTGCCCAACTAAATGAATGGAAGATCGGCAGAATAAAGATAATTCATAATTCTGAAATTAAAACAAAAAATATTTCCCCATGTGTAGATCGTTGTCATACTTTCATAAATTGTTCTAATCTTCTCTCTTGTTCTAATTTTAAAAGACCAAATTAAAGCTTTGATTCTTTTATTATCTACTTAACGTCACATAGCAAGGCCACGCCCCTTAAAATCCAATGATCTGGTTGCTTATTTGATTGCAGCCATAGCGAGCAAATATAATTTAAATCAGTACGATTAATTTTCTTGTATACTGGACATGTATATAGTTTCGGATTTTTTGTAGATGTTGAATTAATTGCATATATGTGGACTACAGGCATAAGCGTAAACAAAACTTTGTTTGTCGCCTCAACTAAGCGAGAAGTGCGCCTATCCCAACCTGCACCATCAACGTACAATCCGTATATAAAAACACCCTCCTTAGGCGGCTTTTTGCACTCTTCGAGACCAATCTTAAGAACGTCGTTATGCATACTGACTTGATCTAAAGCCCAGCCATGATGTGCCCTAGCAACTTCTTGGCGCATTGCTGTTAAAAAACCCTGAGGATTAAAGAAGCCTGACATCCAAAATACAACTGGGCGGGATCCAAAACACCAGTTATAAAATTGAGTGTGGCGCTCAATAAGTTCAGTAAACCAGAAACCCAGACTAGATGATACCCAACTGCCACGTTTGAAGACAGTTGGTATTCGAGCCATGAAAATATTGTCTACAGCGTCTCGCAAGGTCTCACTCATTATTATGGTTCCTTCAACAGCTAACAAAATGTCCTTAAATGTTGTTCGTACAAGCTTTATAATCTGAAATCACATAAATATTTGGTATTATCAGGCAATACGTTAAAATTAACTTACTTTTTGCATCCTATCAATTTCTTGTCGAAGGAAAATATTCATGGCACTGGAAGCTCCCATTGCAATTAGATGTTGTTTCACGTCGAACAAATCAAATGGTGCAGGTGTCTTAACTAACATCTCTCTCACCTGTTGCGCAACTCGATCTTCTCTAGTCTCCCCAGCACCCGAGGAAGATTCTATAGTAAATATAAAGTTAAAAGCGCAGTTTTTGATTATTAGTTTATTGTCGTTTACCTTTAGGTTGTATGGACATTATTTCCTCTAAAATATTTCTCATGGTGTTTGTTTGATACGTAATCTCAGCATTTGAATGAAATCCATAAACTTGTGGTGGATCTACGTTTAACATTTTATCAATAGCATTTAAATAGGCGTCCTGTTCTTTGTAGCTGAAGACCTTATATCCTTTAAAAAATTGAAAGTTTTCATCAAATAGAGTGTCATGAAACCAAACACGAGTAAATGTATTAAGCAGTCTTTTATCAAAATCATCTGTAACGCGACCGCCATATTGTACTTCGCCTAACATATACCGAACTGTAACCCAGCTTATTCCTTTTCCTTGTTCTAGATCATCCAAATGATTTTGAACGAACAAACAACTTGCGTACCAATCAGACGAATTAAACTCATAAGGAATGTTCCATCCAAGGGATCCAAACTTACGTCGCTCTTGTACTATCGTATGAAGAAAAGATATTGAATAAACAAGTGGTAGATAATAGGGCGACTGCGAATAGTCAAGAAAATCCTGAGATAAATTTGTATATGTTCGTTTTAATCCAGCACGAATACCAGCAGGAGGTTCATTGGTGTATTTTAGCGACATTTGTAAAAGCGTAATAGGAAACTTTGGATGTGGCTCAGTTGTTATCCAGATGCGAAATGTAGTATTAACTATCCCTTCTTTCCCCTGTCGCTCAAGTTCCAGTAAATGATTTGTTAGTTCTACCATATATTCCAAGCCTAAATGACAATTTTGTAGAAGCACCCAACCGCCGTCAATAAGACAAGATGACATCAATTTTCTTGCATGAATTTCCTGACCCTGCCCCATTGATATTGGGTGGCATTTAAGTTCATTTTTTTTTGCTAGTAATTCTATGTTTGATGAAGGGTCGGAACCAAGAGAAAGGAAACATATCATTGGCGTTAATTCTCGACTTTCGGATAACAATTCCTCAAAATTTAGAACAACAGGCTCAGCAAACCGATCACCTAATGAATGTGCTATATACTTTCTACTTTGTGCAATGGTTCTATCCATACACCATGAGCGTACTAAAAGCATTTTTCGGAAAGGATCTAGAGTATGGTATCCATCGGGAATTATTTCATTTTCAGGTGCATCTTTTTTATACCAGGTGAACCATGGTCTCTCATTACCACTTACTTTCGTTAAGATATGAACGAATGGCGAAAGATTAGAAAGTTGTACCAGATTAAGCCACGTTTCGTCTGTCACCCAGCGAAATGGGACTGGTGGACAATCATTTAAATTTAATGCAGCTCCGCCTTTAATAAATGTTTGAAACTCATCAAATGTTATTAGCTCCATCTGGTTATCAATGCTCAATGCCATTAGAAGCACCAAGAGGAATTTATCCTTTTCATAAAGACCTCTGGATTTGTATCGATAAACTTCAAATGTTAAATAATTAATTATTCTTCTGATTCGTTTTTGAGTTATGTGAGTCTTTGCCGAATTATGCATAGATGCATCAAACCTCTCTAAGAACTGAACCAAAGATGTCTGATACATATTGTTCACTATAGCCATACTACATACAAGAAAATACAAAACACTACCTCGAGTGGCGACCGAACGATATTCCTCACGTGCAGCATTTATTTTGGCCTCAGTAACTTTGGCAATTTCAATCTTTTCTTTCACCTCGAACGCGGTGTTTTTGCTAGTATTTAAGACATCGATTACTGTTACGTCATCAAGTAAACTTCCCTGTGTCGTCGAAAGTTTATGCAGTAAGTTGCTCTCCAATTCTTTCATTTTTTTCATATTGCCAGTAACTGTCTCAACTAGCTGTACACGTTCATCTTCTAACTCTTTTCTTTCTGCAAGAATGACACGACCTAATAATTGATCCTCAAGACCACGCATTGTCACAGTAAAATCAATAATTGAAGTACGCGCAAAAATTTCTGGAGTATAAGCTGGATTAGGGAGTTTGGTTGTTATATAACATCTAAACCCTGCATTCCAGTCTACTTCTTTGTCTCCAATTTTAATTTTGTACTGAGTTCCAACTTTCAGTAGATTCCTATCTAACAAATTATCCAAGCAAGGATCCAACTCTTCACCAACATCTTCGATGATGATAGGAAAACCCATACTAATTGAATCCTCAAGATGATTTCTAAAATACTTATGATTCAAGGCTGTTACAATTAAATGATTTTGCTTCTCCTTATTTTTTATCCAAACTTTTCCTTGAGATTGCGGATCTATTAGTAATGGAAACCGCATAGCCTTTGTCGCAATAATACCATTTTGTACAGAAAGCTCATCAGTTGGTAGTCCTTGAATATTCCATTCACCAATTTGTGAACGATCTGTAAGGTTTTCAATAATATTAACATTTGCAGATATAGGAATCATTTTTTCAAATATTTGTCTCATCCAAAGGTTTTGAAGATCACTTCTAAATTCCTGATTGAAAGGTCCAGTGTAGGATAGAAATGCTGTTAATAATATAACATCTCCAACTAAGCGGTCAGTTTCGCTCTTAAACGAAGCAATCTGTTCAGTCCACCGTATTTTTTCTCCCGCTAGACCACCTATTAAAGCTGTTGCGGCGTCCATTTTATCTTGACACTTTTTGGCCTCTTCTAGAACCGCATCTTTTTTAGAAACAGCTTCTTCCAAAGTTTTTTGAACTTCTGATAACTCTAGTTCTTTTTGCTGTAACAGTTCTTCAGCTTCCTCTAGATCACTGGACGCTTTTTGATATTTGGCTTCTTGTACAGCAAGGTTTGCTTTGAGTGGCAGAACTTCTTTGTTCACTTCAAAGTATTTGGCCATTGCCATCGTCCATGACAATAACCCGGCTACATTTCCACAAGCTACTTTAGCCGCTTCAAAAGTATATTGTCTGAAAACAAATAATGTAGTTTAATAAATATATGTATTCTTAACACAAAGAAACATTGTTAATAAATAAGACTAAATAAGGAAATCACATCCTTAAATAATATCGAAATAAATAATAATTTTGGCCCAAAACAATTAGTGTATTTTGTGTGTGTGTGAAGTTCGCAAGTGAACAGAAAATTGTTAAAATTGCATGCATTAACGTGTAATACATATACAAATCAAGGTTGTTGGCGAACGAATTTCACAAGAAGCAACCAATACAAGTTCAAAAAGTAGTGGAAGTTGGTGTAATTGTACGAGAGGCGACGACTGGATGTCGCGACGGTGAGCGGTCGGACGACGCACAGTTGGGCCTCCGCTCGGATAGCGTTGGAAAAATCAATTCTTTCATGATCGTGTTTGGCAAAAATGATATATGCAATCGATAGGGAATACACGTCAGAGATTATGAATCCAAAAAATTTTTGAAATCGGTTGAGATTCATGGGTGCTAGAGGCGCCCAAAGTTGAGACATTTTTAGTGAAAAGAATAAATGGTAATTTTAAAAAAAAAAAATCGCAACTTTAAAACTGAATATTTACTTAAATAGTTATTGAACTAGAAGCGTTTAAAAAATGTACTAAATATTAGCATTTTTTGAACTTTGATGGAATAAAACTCTCAAGACTCTACGAGTATCAATACCGGAGTACATACACTAGGTAGGTGAAATATTTACCTATGAGATGTATATAGTCCCAATATGCGGAGACCTGCGGCAGCGATGCGTAAGCCATAAAACTAAGGCAACCTCGCCTAAAAAATGCGCTGCAGGTATAAGGAAGAAGAAGAGCGCATGCATATTGGCTTGTAGCTTCTTTGTATTTAAATGATAACATTGCGTAATGCTGTTTTCCAAATACTACCGGTTTACATATATGCCTTTTTTCAATGATAAATTGCTAATTACCTGCTTAGACAGCTGCTGCAAGACAGGTAAATGTTATTTAAGTTGATGAAAAGTTTTTCTTATTTGTGGTCGTTTTTATTTCCGTTTATCTAATTGGATGTAAACATTAAGTTGTTTACCTAATTAATACAAAAAGGGTAATACCGATTTTTCGTTCTACCTGCATTGCAGAATAAAGTGTATGGATTTTATTCTCAAGCTAGCCAGGAGAAACAAAAACGGATAAAACATCTCGTGAGGATATTCAGGAAGGAGATTATACAAGCTGAATTCTCTCGGAAGCTGGGACTAAAAGTTGACTGCCCAAAGTACGGATACGGAAACACGAATGATGGAAATACTTCAAGGAGATTTTTTGAAAATGATAAAGTGACATCTTTTATAACAGGTGTTAGTCAAGAGATCATTAAAAGCTGTTATCTTGAATGTTATAAATTGCAAGGAAATGGTAAATAGTGAAAAATTGGCCGAATATACTTCAAAGACTGCTCATCTTTTGACTGAATTGTACATAGGATTTTGGCTCATGGAAAGGATTTAATAGAATATCAGTGTTTACCACTTGGAGAGCTATCCGAAGAAGCACAGGAATGTAAAAACAAGGACTACATAAGGTTCAGATACACTAATACATTAAAAACTTCTCGTGTTAGGCAAAATGAAGACCTTTTTAACATGCTAACAGACTCTTCGGACCCACTTATTGCATCACTGAGACGTGCGATCACGAAAGGATTTGGAAAATAGCAACTATAGTCCCGAAATGTTGAGTTTATTAGATACTGATGTATGTAAATATTGAAAATTATTTTGAAGAAAATCAGCCATCAATAGCAAATTTTCAAAATTAACCTAAAAAAAATTAAAAAAATGTTTTTTTCTTTTTGTAATTATGTTAAAAAATTAAATTAAAACATTAAAAAATGTTACATAGTCGTCTAAAACAATGAAAAATTCCATTTGTGATTGAAAAAAACCGTGTTTCGATCCATTTTTAAAGGAAAAACCTGCTTGGAAATATTTTCTGACTTTGACCTTGAATATTAAAGCACCACGAACACCCAGCACTTTTGACAAACATTCATTTTGAAGCTTAAGGTATTCTTTATCATATACTTTTTAAATTTTTGAAATCGCTTTATTGGTTTAGTCCAAGGGTGGCCACGGAAATTTAACTTGGGAGCCGGCTCTGCCGTCAGCTCGCAACTTTTATTTTCTTCGGATTCCTCTTCTTGTATTTCAAAAATTTGTCTGCGTCCCTTCGTTTTGGCGTTAGAAATTACTTTTGCTTGAGGGCTGAGCTTTTTCCCCCTCCCCGCAAAATTCGGGACTTGTCCGTCCCTCTGCCTACAAGTTGCGAGCACGAGATCGCGACCTTTTTCCCCCTCCCCGCAAAATTCGGGACTTGTCCGTCTCTACCAACAAGTTCGACGACGATCGCTCGCTCGACCCAAAAAATGTCGTTTTATGGCCCGTCATAAAACTCGAGGCACACAAATTTTTGTGTGCGTCGACTCGCTAAAGTGACCTTTTTCTCTGCCCAGCCTCTGCCGGTAAAGAGCCACGGGAGCCAAAAGAGACACTCCTTGGTTTAGACGCTATGATTTTTGCAATGCTAAATGCCAGAAGGTCCACTGTGCGACGCAAGAAGAGCGTCACTAAGAATTTTGGCGCCGAAGTTGATGATAACTAGAGTTGACTGTGGAAGCGGAAAACCAAAAGAGAGCGGACAACACAAACTGTTACAAGAAGTAGACGACGCCGACAAGACGAAACGAGAAGGCAGCGGACACGAAGCTGATTGTGAGACAATTTGTGTGAAAGCAGACAAAGAGAGAACAAGTGAAAAACAGCCGAGTGAGTTGCGACAGCAGAGTAAGTGGCAACAAAGAGCGAACCAAACATCGACAAAAAGACTGAGTGAGTTGCTACAACGGGAGCTGCTACATAGAGCAAGACGACTATAGTTGGGTGAGCTGTTTAATTATTGTCTTGAGTGTGAGTTACTTTGCTTGCACGACGAGCACAATTCTAAGAATCATTCGAATTAATCCATAACCTACCACAATTTGACCTACTTTAACATAGTGTGTAAGTTTTGCTAAGTTGATTGAAATTTGATTAATTGATACTAACCATAGATTAATATAACAATCTTCTTAAGCAATATAAGTACGTACATGCAATTGTGTGAAATGGATCGAGGTGAGATTCTAACATTGCGTATATAGGAGTTGCGCAGTAAATTAAGTGAGTTAGGGCTAGAGACTACAGGCCTTAAAGCTGAGCTGCAAACGCGTCTTCTCGCTCATTAGGACCAAATAGAAACTAAGAAGAGGCAAATTCGCCTCCGTTTTCGAATTTTGGGATTTAGGTTCGATTGATGTTGTACAATGGACTAGGGAACTATAATGCGCTTTAACCGTATAGTGGAGTCAGTTGCAGCTTTTGGTGTATGCAAAACAACTGTTAAAAAAAGCTGCATAAACTTTTATACGTAGTAAGAGAGATATTTGTAGTCGGAGTCCCTGAAAGTTGCTTTGAAAAACGAAATGCGAGTAAAGGTTTCATCAGCAGAAGTTCACAGAAGACTAGGCAATCGACAGTTGAAGAGAGGTGATAATTTGTACGAAGTCTTTTATATGTTAATGGAAATCGCAAAGTCCATCGATTTGGACTCGATTAAACTAGTATTTTGTAGAAGGTTTACCAGACATAAGAGCAAATAAGGCATTATTGTATCAGGCCAGGAAAGTGTATGCGTTGAAAATTCAAATAGAGACATATTTTAAATTTTATGATCCTAGGAAGTCGTCAAAGAAGCTAACATTTAAATCATCTTTTCACAAGCAAGGCAGAGATCATAGAGAGAAAAGTTCGATAACAAAAGGAGAACGCAAATGTTTTATGTGTGGTGATGCAAGGGAAAAGATATCACCAAAGTTGAAAGAACTAAAGTTGTAGAGTATAAATTAGTAAAAGTATCAGGTAAATTTACTGATTCGGGTTTGGAGTTTAAAATGGTAAATTTTAAGACGATTAAGTTTAACGTTCTTATTAATACAGGAGCAAATTTCAGCCTCATACGTAAGAGTGTATTTGTCAAACTTGGAATTAAGTCATTAACAGGATATTTGAAGAGCCTTACAGGCATTGGTGGAGGTCATGTGATGACTTTGGTAGTTTTAGCATAAGATAGATGTTCGTTCCGGATGAAGACATGGCATATGAGGCAATTCTGGGTAGAACCATTTTAGATCACGTTGATTTGGTTGTTACAAAGCAAGGCACAAAGTTTTTGAGCATCAAGAGAAAAGAATCACTGTGTAACGTGAATAAATCTTGTGCTGAGTTGTTTAAGGAATTTTAAAGTATGTGTATGCACAGTGCAGAAAATGAAAATGAAAGCATTAAGCCAAGTTAGGAGAAGACTGATGCCGTTTCAAGATTCCCGATCCCACATGATAAGAAGTCAGTTCAACGATTTTTAGGGTTATCATCGTATTTCCGTAGATTTATCGAAGGATACGCAGGAACAGCTAAGCCCTTGACTGACATTTTGCGAAAAGACAACAAGTTTGAGTTTAAAGAATTGCAAATGGTAGTGAAGTTAGCATTGAGTTATACAATCCTAAGCTAGAGACTGAGATTCACACTGATGCCTTGAAACATGGTTTCGGAGCTGCGCTTTTACAGAAAAATTCAGAAGATTGTTTATTTCATCCGGTACATAAACAAGAAGTACGATTCATATGAACTTGAGGTTTTAGCAGTTATTGGAGCATTAATAAAGTGGCGTGTATATGTGTTAAGATTGAGATTTAAGATTGTTACAGATTGTAATGCGTTCACGAGGTTTTAGCGGTTATAGGAGCATTAATAAAGTGGCGTGAATGTGATAAGTCGACAAACTAAACCTTGCGAAGAGAAGTACGATTCATGTGAACTTGAGGTTTTAGCGATTATAGGAGCATTAATATAGTGGCGTGAATGTGTTAAGGTTGAGATTTAAGATTTTCAGATTGTAATGCGTTCACAATGACAATAAAAAAAAAGAGGTTCCGTTACGTGTAGCACGTTAGGCAATGTACCTACAAGATTTCAATTATCAGATTGAACATCGTTCAGGTTCAATGATGCGGCATGTAGATGCCTTGAGCCGTTTATCTTGTTTTCTGCTAACCGACCGACACCATAAATTATAGACTAAGGAAAGCACAGTTGTCAGATGATTGGACTTAATTGATCAGGAGCTTAGTTCAGGAGAAGGGATATGAAGATTTTTACATTGAAAATGAAATATTGTTAAAGGACCCCAATAAAGAACTTATTGTCGTTCCCTCACAGATGGGAAGGGAAATAATACAGATAAGACTCAGGATATCGTAGAAAAATCGTATTATATTCAAAAATTAAAAGAAAAGATAGCCCGTGTTGTTGAGTGTCGCGTGGAATGTCTTATTTGCCATTGATGACATATCACATATCATATCGTGTGCAACAACTTGTTAGTAATACTGCCCCGAGAATAAAAAAGTTACACCGTTTAAGATTTTGACAGGAATAGAGATTCGTAGTCCTGATGATGCTGAAATAAGAAAGCTGATAACTGAACTAATAGAATAATTAGACTGTGGTCGGTAAGAGATTAAAGCGGAGGCTCGGAAGAATATCGATGAAATACAGCAGGAAATGAAACGGACGTTTGACAAAAAAGGAAATGGGAAGGAAAATATAAGTTAAACGAATTAGTGGCGATTAAACTTACGCAGTATGGGACAGGACTAAAGTTGAGAAGTAAATACTTAGGACCATATAAAGTCACAAAGGTGAATAGGCACGGTCGATACGACGTTGAGAAGGTTGGCGGTGAGGAAGGACCTTGGAAGACCTCAACAGTAGCTGAGCTCATGAAGCCTTGGCTAGGATCATTCGGGTCGAATGACTTGTCAGGACAGCCGATTGTAGGAAATGAAGTGTCGGGCGGGCATAATAATGGCAATCGTGCAGTAGCTAGTGAGCGAGACAGAACGACACTAATAGGACCTTAGTGAAACTGATAAACATAATTTTTCAAATTGGAGAGAATGCAAAAAAAGACCAATACAATGGCTCGTTTCACTGTTAAAGGGCTTTTTACAGCTGCACTGCTCTGTTATAACGACTCTTATACAACTTACTTAGAGACAAAACAGGCACAATTCACTACTATAAGAGATAATACTACTACAAGATTACTATTACTAATACAAAAGGATGTAACAACTTATACTAGGCAACTAGTAATACTAATTCTGCAAGAGGACGTTTATAATAGTAGTCGGCACGGCCCATTCCCCGGACTAGGGCCCAGCTCTGCCGCCCTAGTACCTTAGTATTTACTGCTATTAGATTGCTCTAATAGCAATAAATACTAATTTGCAACAACAAAGTGCGTAATTTTTACAAAAGCCATGTCCACCAATTCGGGCCCAAGCTCTCTCGATTCCCACCAGCAACAGCTACAAGAACTAATTGTACAACAACAAACTGAGCGTCGACTCTCGGTCCAACGCAACAACGCGTACTTTTCGGTGGTGTCGCCGACCCCACCGAATGCTAACGTAAGCAATAACACCGAAAGTGCCAGCCACTCAGCAATTAACAGCAACTTACCGTGGAGAGAGCAGTGTGCTTCTCCATCAATATCGATAACTGGGTCACCGATTGCACCAACCAGCACCGTCAGCTCGTTGACAGCAACCAGCACCGTCAGCTCATTGACAGCAACAACTGCAACGTCTGCCGAAGTATTGACCTGCCTCAAGCCGTCAACGACAAGTCGCCCAGAGTCAGCCACAATAGTAAACCCAACGACTTCTGTCCAAACTGGAATGGACAAATATATTAAAATAACTAAGCGGAAGCTAAGCCCGCAAAAGAAAAAAAGTGACAATACGCCGAAAATAACCAAACCAAAGGAACGAGTAGCACCCCTTAGCGGGAATCGTTTTAAAATTCTTGACGATCAGCAAGACGATCAAGCCGGCGCTGTAGACAAAGTTAAATCGATTAGACCACCCCCTTTATACATCTGTGGAACCAACTGCAGCGCCCTGATTTCGAAGCTAGTAGAAACAGTAGGGGCAAATAACTTTGTTGTAACCCCTCTCAATAGGGGTAACATTAAAGAAATTAAATGTCAAGCCCAAACTGAGGACAATTTCCGCATCATCGAAAAGTACCTCCGTAATGCTAACATCAACTTCTATACCTACCAACTAAAAGGCAGTAAAGGGCACCAGGTTGTGTTAAAGGGGATTGAGCCATCGGTCCCTACTCAAGAAATAGCAGACGCGTTGGTCGAAAAAGGGTTTGCGGTCAAGTCCGTTGTCAACATCATCAACAGGAACAAAGTCGCACAGCCGCTCTTTAAAATCGAGCTCCAACCAGATGCAAAGCGGTCGAAGCCAAATGAAGTGCACCCGATCTGCAACCTACAGCTTCTATTGCACAGAAGAATCACCGTAGAGGAGCCCCATAAGAGACGCCAACCACCGCAGTGTAAAAACTGCCAGGAATACAACCACACCTCTAACAATTGCAATCTTAGGTCAGTGTGTGTTGGCTGCGGCGAAAATCATGAAGATGGAATTTGCACCAAGGACAGAAACAACGTCGCACTAAGACTATGCAGCAACTGTGGAGGGAACCAAGCGGCCAACTACAGAGGATGTCCTGTCTTTAAGGATCTTAAATCACACCTAGATGGGCGCAAACCCCCAGCTGGACCAAAAATCATCTTCAACGCGAAGTTACTGTTGACAGGCCTACGAACCGGCGGATAGAACAATTAGTAACGGAAAAACGACGTCTAAGAAGAGAATGGCAGATTACTCGATCACCAGCAGCAAAACTTCGCCTAAGGCAAGCTAATCGCAACCTCGCCAAGGCGTTAAGACAAGAGGAAAGCTGGGCTCAAAGGAAATACATAGAAAAGCTCAGTCCAACCAGCACTAAACATCCTCTGTGGAAAGCCCACCCAACTTTAAGCGCTCCTACAGAGACAATTTCACCGATAAGGAGTCCAACCGGTGGATGGGCCGCAGTGACGAAGAGAGGGCATCCGTATTTGCCACACATCTTAAAATGGTTTTCCAGCCAAATCCAACATCAAACTCATCTGTACTTCCCCCCCTTCGAACACATTAACGGATAGTGAGTACTCGGAACTCCAATCGGACGAGATCACTGCAGTTATTAAAAACCACATAAAGCCGAAAAAAGCCCCTGGCCACCTAATCACACCAAAAATGATCCTAGAACTCCCTATCATTGCAATACAATATATCTGCAAACTGTTTAACGCTATAATAAAAATTGGCTACTTCCCAAGAACATGGAAATCCACTATCATCATGATTCCTAAAGTGGGAAAGGACAAAACCCAGCCATCATCCTATAGGCCAATTAGTTTGCTGCCATGTCTTTCGAAGCTTTTTGAAAAGGTCCTGCAGATCCGCCTAAACTCATTTCTGGCATCGGAGAACACAATCCCTTCACACCAGTTTGGCTTCCGCGAAAAACATGGTACAATTGAACAAGTCAATCGCATAACATCCGAAATACGAACAGCATTCGAACTAAAAGAATACTGTTCGGCTGTCTTTCTCGACTTTCGATAGAGTTTGGCTGGAGGGTCTGATGTTCAAAATCCGGCAAAAACTGCCACAGTACACACACAAACTCATGGAATCTTACCTTTACAATAGGAAATTCGCTGTAAGATGTAATGGCTCCGTCTCCGCTGATTTTGAAATCAAAGCTGGTGTACCGCAAGGCAGTGTACTCGGCCCATTGCTCTACCTGCTGTACATTGCAGACTTACCAACGAGTTTAGGACTTACAACGTCCACTTATGCCGATGACACGGCAATCCTTAGCAGATCCAAATGCCCAATACAAGTCTCTGCAAAACGAGAGGAACACCTTAAGGTGGTAGAGGAATGGCTAGCAACCTGGCGTATCCGGGTCAACGAGCAGAAATGCAAACATGTTACATTTACGCTTAACAGAAGAAAATGTCCAGCTCTAATGCTAAACAACGTACCAGTTCCTCAAGCTGTGGATGTCACTTACCTTGGCATCCACCTAGACAGAAGACTAACTTGGCGCAAGCACATCGAAGCAAAAAAGTCACAGCTTAAACTGAAAGCGAGTAGCCTACATTGGATCATCAATGCTCGGTCCCCCCTCTACGTCTGGAGTATAAAGTCCTCCTATACAACTCCGTACTGAAACCCATCTGGACTTACGGAGCCGTACTATGGGGAAATGCAAGTACCAGCAATGTCGATATTATACAACGAGCGCAGTCGAATATTTTAAGATCAATCACGGGGGCCCCGTGGTATATACGAAACGACAACATTCAAAATGATCTAAATATATCTAGCGTAAAATCTGAAATAGGTACTCAACAACTAAAGTATTCTGCGAAACTGGATGCACACCCAAATGTTCTTGCCAATTCCCTTACGCGAACTAATAATAGAACTCGTCTTAAAAGAAATGACAGACCAACCCAATAACAAGTGATTAGGGCCGCCTGCAATATCCCCAGGATTTATATTAAGTACTAGTCTAAGAAAAATATCTCAAACTTGTTGTTAGGCTCTAATTTAAGAGTAGATTCAACAAATATATACTAAACGTTAAAAAAAAAAAAAAAATATGCTCGTGTAGGTTCGGCAACGGCACTTCGGAAACAATTCGACTCGTGCATGTCAAAAAAAAAAAATGATTCTCAAACTTGGACGCGGTCGAAGCTATCCCAGTTGTTTTTTGTTTTTAACATTTCGTTTAGGGATTAAAAGACGAAGGTTTTTTGGTTTTATATTTTCATTCAAGCACCTTGTGGAAAACGACATTCGTTTTTATACCATACACCCATAGGGTAAAATGGTATATTAAAGTCGCCAAAATGTATGTAACAGGCAGAAGGAAGCATCTCCGACCCCACAAAGCATATATATTCTTGATCAGGATCACAACAACCGAGTCAATCTAGCCATGTCCGTCTGTATGAACACGCAGATCTCAGAGAAAGCTACCCCCCACTAAATTTGGTATTAAGACTCGTGTGGTATGTATATAGAGTTAATTGAACTTTTGGCCACGCCCCCTTACGGCCCCAGAATTTACATAGAACTGTTTTTCTTAAAAAGTATAGAAGATGGAGACATCAAATTTGGTTTATATACTCGTTTAGTTAGCGCGTAGAAAATAATTGTGCCAACCTTTTGCCACGCCCCCTTCCGCCCACGGAATTTACAAAAAACAGATTTTCTTAAAAACTGTGAAACCTACCGACATTAAATTTGGTATGTAAGCTAGCTTAATAGACGCGCAGATATTGACTATTTTAAAATTTTGCCACGCCCATTTCCGCCCCCCAAATTAATATATATATTTTAATATGTTGCCACGCCCACTTCCGCTTCAAGAAAAAAACAATTGGCCCTTTAAAATTTTTGATCATTGCGATCAAGTTTGGCAGAGTAATAAATCTTATCCATTTCTATCAAACTACCAAATTTGATTGAAATTGGACTAGAAACATGCAAAATATGCGTATCAAAGTAAATACTTTAGCAAAATTGCTTCGCGATCCATAAGGGCAGAATTGGCCGTTGCCTAGTGTCGGCGCTAGAGTGCTCGTGTGTTTGTATGAGGCATGTTAAAACAATTTAATAGACATACATTTGGTTTTCGAAATTTTAAATATTTGTTTCACCTGGTATACCCAAGTCGACAAGACGACTTAATACTTCATTTTTTTTGCTCAGGTGTAAGAAGAAATAAGGCGGATGGTTCGCCGACACTGAAAATGTTCGTGTAGGTTCGGCATCGGCACTTTATTGAAAATTTGGATTAATGTGCAATGCGTTATTTAATACCAAATTCCTTTAAAGCTGGTTATTATGCATTATATAATAGTTTTACATTACCTGTTGGCCAATTTCTCGGCCATAATAATAATCTGCTACTCGTTGGATTCGATGAATCAAAACTTCCCTTGCCACAATCAGATTAGCCGACGTTAGTAGTTTTACATTTATTTTGCGTCCTTTGCATTCGAGTTCTCTTGGTACAGTAAATTCTTCAATTTTTATATGCTACGAGAGAGAGTAATACAAAGTAAAATGTGAAGGGAAACGCAAGAAGAGAGCCAACAGTGATGCTAGATTGAACTCTCTTTGAGCTTGCGATATATCGATAGTTTAGCTATTTAACCCAATGGTTAATATTTCCGAATAATTAAATTAATGAATGTAAATTAAGGAGTTCTTCTCCAACAGAAGCTGTTTGCTCGAATGCGATATAAAGAGTTCAGCAGTGGTTGGCTACAATGGGCCTTCACTTGGCCGAATATCAAACTGAAGCAGTGCTCGTAAGCAGTCGGAAAAAAGTAGAGACTGCAACAATACAGGCCGGCACCGCGCAAATTACTAGCAAAAGCGTATTAAGTACCTTGGCATACTTATCGATTCCAGGTTAACATTCAAAGACCACCTCAGTGCAACAGGAAAGAAAGCGAGAGCTACCGGCGCTGCCTTATCGCGCCTGATGTGCAACACAAAGGGTCCCACATAGAGCCGCAGACTACTGCTCCACGGGGTCACAAAAGCAATTATGCTTTACGGCACTCCGGTCTGGACCGAGGCCATGGCCATAATCTTATGCACGGGAGATGGAATCCACCTATAGGCTCAGCGCGCTTAGAGTCTGCTCCGGTTTCCGCCACAATCAGATTAGCCGACGTTAGTAGTTTTACATTTATTATGCGTCCGTCGCATTCGAGTTCTCTTGGTACAGTAAATTCTTATATTCTTATATGGTACGAGAGAGAGTAATACAAAGTAAAATGTAAAGGGAAACGCAAGAAGAGAGCCAACAGTGATGCTAGATTGAACTCTCTTTGAGCTTGCGAGATATCGATAGTTTAGCTATTTAACCCAATGGTTAATATTTCAGAATAATTAAATTAATGAATGTAAATTAAGGAGTTCTTCTCCAACAGAAGCTGTTTGCTCGAATGCGATATAAAGAGTTCAGCAGTGGTTGGCTACAATGGGCCTTCACTTGGCCGAATATCAAACTGAAGCAGTGCTCGTAAGCAATGACTGTGTCTTGGTAGGTGCTATCTTTGATTTCGCAACGAGTAAAGTGACTTTGACTCCACTCGGGAGTTCTGATCGAACATAAAGACAGCATCCGTACGCTCTTTCGGATGCGTCAGCGAATCCGTGTATTTCGCATCGATACGTTTTTGATGTGTTCACATATCGTGGTATTTGTAGATTTAGTTCTTCTGTTTTTGTTGGTCGCCATACAATGCGCTGAAATCTCCGGTCTCTTGGATCTATTGGCTGTGTCGCCTGTAAGTGCATACCTGTTCAGAAATAGGTCTTGTTGAATTGTGGGGCCAATCATTAACAGCTCATTTAATTATTTTCCCGATGATGTTTTAGCCGAAGTAACGCTTTGCAGATGCAACACGCAATGATGAGGTATGTAATAATGCGGTTCGTTGTGGCTTGCGACAGTTTTGGTAGACATGTGGTCAAGTTTTACATACTCGTTGATGAAATCTACATATGCTTTTTTTAATTGATCGTCGCGGTCGAGACGATTTTCTAAGGATTTGAAACGCCGTACTGCGTTGTCGTAGGAGAAGCCTAATTTCTCTGGGGGTTCCTTAAATGGAAGTCGAACTTGGAGTCTTCCATCCAATTTTACAATTGTATTTTTACAAAAATGGCTTTCGCATTCCTGTTCTTCTTTGGTTTGTCGGTTACCAACTTACAGTCTTCAATTTCCCAAAATCTTTTAACTAGAAGATCAAGTGATGGGTTGACGTGTACCAATAGACATTGTTGTCGAGGCGTATCGTGTGTGGTTTCCAAATTTCCACCATCCATCCATATTCCGTGTTGATTAAATGTGGCATGTTTTCGCCCACGCCTTGCTGACCATCGAGGATTGCTGCAAACAGCCCATTCGTGTTTATTAAAATGTGTATCTTGTGGGGCTCGTTGAAATACGGATCGGCTAGATTGATATCCGTAGGTATGGTCCAATTTGATGTATCGATATGCTCGTGTGGTTGCTGAGCACAAATTTTCTTAATGACGGCAAAGTTGGCGGACCACGTAAATGATGAATGCCTAGAACGTATTATGTCAAACGCATTGTGTTTAATGCCTTGACTGCTTCCGGTAATGCCGCTGAATTCTTGAGATACACGAGTCCTATCCAGATTTAGCCGCTTGGCAGTCTCTTCTGTAATAAAATTAAGTTCAGAACATGAATCTAACATGTTTTTTGATGTGGTATCATATGCATTAATGATGTCGACTTTTCTTCCTAGATGTTTCAACGGGTGTTTGATGATTGATTGCCTCTTGCAATCCCATTTTCGGAAACTTGTGTTAGCTTTAGAAGTTATGAAACAACGAGTTCAACTTAGTTGCAATTGAACCAAAACTTATTTAACAGCAAGTTTTTGATCCTGCCACGGTCGCCAAAATGTTGGCCAATTTCTCGGCCATAATAATAAACTGCTACTCGTTTGGATTCTATGAATCAAAACTTCCCTTGCCACAATCTTCCCGAAACAGATTAGACGACGTTAGTAGTTTATTTTTATTTATTTTGCGTCCTTTGCATTCGAGTTCTCTTGGTACAGTAAATTCTTCAATTTTTATATGCTACGAGAGAGAGTAATACAAAGTAAAATGTGAAGGGAAACGCAAGAAAGGGACCAACAGTGATGCTAGATTGAACTCTCTTTGAGCTTGCGATACATCGATAGTTTAGCTATTTAACCCAATGGTTAATATTTCAGAATAATTAAATTAATGAATGTAAATTAAGGAGTTCTTCTCCAACAGAAGCTGTTTGCTCGAATGCGATATAAAGAGTTCAGCAGTGGTTGGCTACAATGGGCCTTCACTTGGCCGAATATCAAACTGAAGCAGTGCTCGTAAGCAGTCGGAAAAAAGTAGAGACTGCAACAATACAGGCCGGCACCGCGCAAATTACTAGCAAAAGCGTATTAAGTACCTTGGCATACTTATCGATTCCAGGTTAACATTCAAAGACCACCTCAGTGCAACAGGAAAGAAAGCGAGAGCTACCGGCGCTGCCTTATCGCGCCTGATGTGCAACACAAAGGGTCCCACATAGAGCCGCAGACTACTGCTCCACGGGGTCACAAAAGCAATTATGCTTTACGGTACTCCAGTCTGGACCGAGGCCATGGCCATAAAATCTTATGCACGGGAGATGGAATCCACCTATAGGCTCAGCGCGCTTAGAGTCTGCTCCGGTTTCCGCCACAATCAGATTAGCCGACGTTAGTAGTTTTACATTTATTATGCGTCCGTCGCATTCGAGTTCTCTTGGTACAGTAAATTCTTATATTCTTATATGGTACGAGAGAGAGTAATACAAAGTAAAATGTAAAGGGAAACGCAAGAAGAGAGCCAACAGTGATGCTAGATTGAACTCTCTTTGAGCTTGAGAGATATCGATAGTTTAGCTATTTAACCCAATGGTTAATATTTCAGAATAATTAAATTAATGATTGTAAATTAAGGAGTTCTTCTCCAACAGAAACTGTTTGCTCGAATGCGATATAAAGAGTTCAGCAGTGGTTGGCTACAATGGGCCTTCACTTGGCCGAATATCAAACTGAAGCAGTGCTCGTAAGCAATGACTGTGTCTTGGTGGGTGCTATCTTTGATTTCGCAACGAGTAAAGTGACTTTGACTCCACTCGGGAGTTCTGATCGAACATAAAGACAGCATCCGTACGCTCTTTCGGATGCGTCAGCGAATCCGTGTATTTCGCATCGATACGTTTTTGATGTGTTCACATATCGTGGTATTTGTAGATTTGATAAGTCTTTAAGATCCTGTAAAAGTTCTTTCCATCTTTCCTTAATTCAACCATCGACAGCCTCATCCCAATCTAGGCCCGTGAGTGTCAAGTCTTGCATAAGAATTTTGCACCGAACAATGACCGGACTTATGAATCCCACAAGTCAAACATTCTTGCTACTACTGAAAGAATTGATAGTTTGGTAAATGGTTCTTAGTGGTCACAAATGTATCGAAATGTAAAGATGTCACTGCTGGGCATCCACGTCATTCCCAGAGTTTTGATAGTGTCTGGATCTTCCATGGCGATAAATACTTCGTCCTCTGAAGTTTTCGTAATTTCCTTGCAGTTGCTACTAAATTTTGTTAGATGGAAAAGAGCCTGTGCTAAGATGTCTACTGTATCATTTTTAATGTGTTGAAGCTCGGTTACGCTATCAGCTCCGGTTAGCAAGTCATCCACATATAAGTCGTTGCGTAATGCTTTAGCTCCTATAGGATGATCATGTGTGTACAAATCGGCAATATGGTGAACGTCTCTGATAGCTAAGAAGGGTGCAGCTGACATGCCATATGTCACGGTGTTGAGCTCGTAAGTTTTTAGTTCTTCTGTTTTTGTTGGTCGCCATACAATGCGCTGAAATCTCCGGTCTCTTGGATCTATTGGCTATGTCGCCTGTAAGTGCATACCTGTTCAGACGAAATGATAGGAAATAGGTCTTGTTGAATTGTGGGGCCAATCATTAACAGCTCATTTAATTATTTTCCCGATGATGTTTTAGCCGAAGTAACGCTTTGCAGATGCAACACGCAATGATGAGGTATGTAATAATGCGGTTCGTTGTGGCTTGCGACAGTTTTGGTAGACATGTGGTCAAGTTTTACATACTCGTTGATGAAATCTACATATGCTTTTTTTAATTGATCGTCGCGGTCGAGACGATTTTCTAAGGATTTGAAACGCCGTACTGCGTTGTCGTAGGAGAAGCCTAATTTCTCTGGGGGTTCCTTAAATGGAAGTCGAACTTGGAGTCTTCCATCCAATTTTACAATTGTATTTTTACAAAAATGGCTTTCGCATTCCTGTTCTTCTTTGGTTTGTCGGTTACCAACTTACAGTCTTCAATTTCCCAAAATCTTTTAACTAGAAGATCAAGTGATGGGTTGACGTGTACCAATAGACATTGTTGTCGAGGCGTATCGTGTGTGGTTTCCAAATTTCCACCATCCATCCATATTCCGTGTTGATTAAATATGGCATGTTTTCGCCCAAGCCTTGCTGACCATCGAGGATTGCTGCAAACAGCCCATTCGTGTTTATTAAAATGTGTATCTTGTGGGGCTCGTTGAAATACGGATCGGCTAGATTGATATCCGTAGGTATGGTCCAATTTGATGTATCGATATGCTCGTGTGGTTGCTGAGCACAAATTTTCTTAATGACGGCAAAGTTGGCGGACCACGTAAATGATGAATGCCTAGAACGTATTATGTCAAACGCATTGTGTTTAATGCCTTGACTGCTTCCGGTAATGCCGCTGAATTCTTGAGATACACGAGTCCTATCCAGATTTAGCCGCTTGGCAGTCTCTTCTGTAATAAAATTAAGTTCAGAACATGAATCTAACATGTTTTTTGATGTGGTATCATATGCATTAATGATGTCGACTTTTCTTCCTAGATGTTTCAACGGGTGTTTGATGATTGATTGCCTCTTGCAATCCCATTTTCGGAAACTTGTGTTAGCTTTAGAAGTTATGAAACAACGAGTCCAACTTAGTTGCAATTGAACCAAAAGTTATTTAACAGCAAGTTTCTGATCCTGTCACGGTCGGTAAAATGTTGGCCAATTTCTCGGCCATAATAATAAACTGCTACTCGTTTGGATTCTATGAATCAAAACTTCCCTTGCCACAATCTTCCCGAAACAGATTAGACGACGTTAGTAGTTTTACATTTATTTTGCGTCCTTTGCATTCGAGTTCTCTTGGTACAGTAAATTCTTATATTCTTATATGGTACGAGAGAGAGTAATACAAAGTAAAATGTAAAGGGAAACGCAAGAAGAGAGCCAACAGTGATGCTAGATTGAACTCTCTTTGAGCTTGCGAGATATCGATAGTTTAGCTATTTAACCCAATGGTTAATATTTCAGAATAATTAAATTAATGAATGTAAATTCAGGAGTTCTCCTCCAACTTTACCTTTAGGACCCAATTATAATGCATTTAACATTTTTTCGAAACATTTTATTATTATTATTATAGCTAAAGAGTTTTTTTAGGGTAAAGCAAGAAAACGTTCCGAACTTCCTATTTGTTATGCCACAGACTAATGCCCTTTGGATTACGAAAGTTTCCCACATTCTCCATCAACAGTTTTATTATGTGTTCCGGCCGTCCAAAGTACATTCTCAAAGAACTTATAACGTTCGGCAGCATTTCCGGTCTCGCTGTCTCGCACGACCGCTGTATCCACCGATCAGGGTGGTAAAGAGTGGCCATTCTCTTTGATCTCCTTTGAAGGCTGGTAATTCCCTCGGCATTGATTGTGTTGATATGGCAATTCTGTGCTGTGTCTGTCAGCCCTGTACATGTGGCAACACTAGTTAAGCTTATGTATAATAAAATTAAGCTCACTCTCATCTACCAAACCAAACGTTGTAGTTCTACACTTTTCACAAACCAACAGGTTATGGGCCTCAGTGTTAAGTGTATTCACTAAAAAATAGTGCGAAAGTATTGATTCGTGTATTTTTCTCGGCATAACGGACATTGCAAGAAAAATGAATTCGATGTACAATATTGAAAAGTTGGACGAAAGAACTAGAAAAGTTTCATCGACCAACAGGTCCACTGAGAAAAGTGTCCTTGTTTAAGCAGTTATTAAACAAAAGAATGGCTGAAGGTGACAGCGTGCAAAAACACATATTGGAATTATCAAACATTATTGAAAATTTTTAGGCGATCGGTGTAAGTTTGCCAGAAGACTTTACCGTAATTTTGTTGCTTGCGAGTTTGCCCATGTCTTATGAGTACTTTGTCGTGGCCTTGGAAGCTCGGGATGAGTTGCCGAGTTTCAGTACCGTAAAATGCAAGCTAGCCGAAGAAAATAAACGACGATGCGATATTGGAAGAATGAGGGGCAACGATCATTTGCCGGCGTTGCCACTAACAATCGGAGGGATATCGATGATTGGGTTATAGATAGTGGCGCCACATCACAGATGTGTGCGCACCGTGAGTTATTTAATCAACTTGAACAAAATAATGAAATTATTGAGTTGGCAGGAAATTATTCTATGACGTCGAAAGGCAGAGGAACAGTGATTGTACACAGCAAACTTGGGTACACAATAACGCTCAAAGACGTTTTATTTGTACCAGGCTTGCAATGCAATTTTATATCGGTGGGAAAATCGGTTTCAAATGGATGCACCGTACTGTTCAATTCGGGAACTGCCAAAGTTAACGACGATAAAGGCATCAATATATTAATGGCCAAAAAGGTCTGTGGATTGTTTCTGTGTGAAACTAAAAATCAAGAGAGACTGTGTGTTTCTAAAGCCTCCGATGAGCTCGAAAAATGGCATATGCAATATGGTCATTTTAATGTGCAAGGAATGGTTCGAGGTTTGACATCAAGCATTACTGGAGAACTAGAGCTAGGAAGTTGCTGGAATTAATTCATAGTGACGTATGTAGATAGGCCCACACAAGGTACAAGGAATGAAAAATATTTTGCCAAATATTTTATGACAATGATCGATGATTTGAGTCGATATATTCATGTCTATCCTATGAAGTATAAGTCAGAGGTGGCCAAAATAATTAAATAACACGTTACCATGGTGGAGCGTCAGTCAAGGCGAAAAGTGAAATCCATAAGGAAAGATAATGGAACGGAGTATGTCAATAAAGAGTTAGATGAGACAGCTCACAGTCCCCTACACTCCACAGCAAAATGGGGTAGCAGAACGCTGCAACCGAACACTCGCGGAAATGCTGAATAGTGCAGGTTTAAAAGAAAGCTTCTGGCAGAGGAAATAGTTTGTGCTGCATATCTAAGAAATAGATCGCCAACAAATCAGTTGAAGGCAAAACGCCGTTTGAAGTGTTTACTGGACACAAGCCTGTGGTTAAGTACTTAAAAGTATTTGGATGCGTCGCAGTTGCACTAGAAAAGGAACCAAGGAAAAAGTTCCAGGAAAAGGGCAGAGAGTATATCATGGTCGGATATTCGGAATCTTTAAAAGCGTATCGTTTATACGATAAGAAAACTGGCGATGTCAAATAAGCAGAGATGTATATTTCATTGAGAACTGTCAGACAAGGATTAGAGAAAACTCTGAAGTTACAATGGTACTGGATGAAGTAATAGATGAACCCAACAATGTCGTGGAAGGTCATTCAACAGAAGACATTAGTTCTGATGATACAGGTAATGGTAATCTAACAAATTATGTAGGCAATGAGGCTGCAGATAATGATGTGGAGGAACCAAAAAGGGGACCAGGCAGACCAAAAATACTCAGAACGGGTCTACGAAGACGACCAACCAAACAATATAATGTTCTGAATGTAATGTTGGCAACTAACGTAGAAGTACCAGAAACAGTGCAACAAGCACTAACGGGTCAAAAAGCAGAGAAATGGAAGACAGCAAAGCAAGATGAATATGAATCCTTACTGCGAAACAAAACATGGGAACAAGTTAAATTACCAGCTGGTGTGAAACCCATTGAATGCAAATGGATATTTACTCTGAAAGAGAATGCAACTGGAGAAATCGAACGATACAAGGCAAGGCTCGTGACAAGGGTAAGATGTTAGATACTAAACAGGCTATCTCCTCTGAATTTCAGGTTGTCGACAAAAGACCGATTACATACTTTCTGGGTCTCGAAATTTAACGTGATGGTGACAAAGGGGCTATACGTCTCAGCCAGAGTATGCATATCAGGAGCCTGATGAAGGAACTGGGCATGGAGAATTGCCGCACGGTATCCACCCCGTTAGAAGCTAATTTCCAGGTTGCGACAACAAGTCGTGCAAACGTATCGATGCAACGGAGTATCAATCCGTAATAGGCTCTTTGATGTATATTGCGCTATGCTGCTCACGACCAGACATTTTGCACTCGGTGTGCAAATTATCACAGAGGAATAAAGATCCCCATGGCGAGCATCTCGCAGCAGCGAAACAAGTGCTGATATATCTGAACTAGACGGCAGATATGGCAATAACGCACAAGAAGACCGGCGCTGCGATCACAGGCTATGCAGATGCAGATTGGGCAGGTGACTCAACTGATAGAAAGTCCTACACTGGATATGCATTCATGTGGGGCGGCTCAGTAATCTCATGGACATCAAGGAAGCAAAAATCTGTGGCTCTATCTGTTTATCATGCTAGAAGCAAACATATTGGTGTAAAGTACCACCATATAAGAAACTCATTTGAAGAGAATTTGATTAAGCTAGAATACTGTCCAACAACCGAAATGATTGCTGATATTCTTACTAAGAATCTAAAAATGTACGACGTTGCTTGGACTAAATAGGTATTAAGAACCCTGAATTGAGGAAGTGTTGATATGGCAATTCTGTGCTATATCTGTCAGCTCTGTACATGTGGCAACCCTAGTTAAGCTTATTTATAATAAAATTGAGCACACTCTCATCTTAGCAACCAAACGTTGTAGTTCTACATTTTTCACAAACCAACAGATTGTCGAGCAGCTTCTTGTTGTTGTGTTATGCCATTGGTTTTGCATGGCATGCTCTGCGCTCTGGTACTTGTCACCTGTGGAGTGTTGGTGGTACTATCATCCGTCATCAATATGTGTCGGTTTATTCCTGCAGCAAGTTGTGGATGGTCATTCGCTTCTCCGTTTGAGTGTACTCTCGGGTTGAGTACGGCCTACTTACGGCGCAGATATTCTTGCACATTTTGTCCTCTAATTGTTGCAAAAGTATTTGCTGGTCTTTCGGCATTGCACGTGGCGACACGTCTCGCGCATCCAGGAACTCAAGGTGGCACTGTTTTTCGATTCGCAGCAGGTGCAGTCGAATTGAGCATTTCCTGTTTGGCCTGCTCCTGGCACAGACCACAGTTTGCAGTCGTTGCCATGTCCATACGTAACTTTACGCGTGGTAAAAATTAAATTTGTGCTCTCCTTGGGATTTGTGTAAGTCCCTCCTCTTTAGGTCTCCGTAGCTCTACAACACCGTAGGAATTAAAGAATTTGCTCAAAATTCTTAACGAAAGAGTAAATTTAATTCCTCTTAGAAATTAAACGCTCTTTCTTATAGAGATTACAAAGATTTGTTGCTCGTTCGACTAGTTAATCTAGCTCTGCCAGTGCCTTTGAAATAAAATTTAATCCATTTAATTCTCAAGTAAGGTCAGCGTAACCGGTAAACTTTTTAATTCTGCAAGTAATTTCAGGTTATTTTACAAATTTCTTATAACTAATAATTGTACAATCGCATTTCACTTACTCTAGACTTGGCCTCTTGGCTACGAAAAAGAACTAAATTAAACACTTCCGTCGATGTTGACAGCGACGAGTGCTGAGTCCAATCGTCCAAAGAATCGATTTAGGCGACTTGACCTCTGATGTACCGAACTTGATGCTTAATTGAATTATGGAATTGGGCGACTTGCCGTCCGATGTACCTAGGAATGTTTAATCGAATGTTTAATGTCTGTATGACGATCATGCGTCTCAGGGTTTATCGGGTGACATTCTTAGCGGTGCCTTGTATGATCATGTCAATGCTCATTATGATGAGTCTTGGCTGTTATCTATTGTAGCATAATGTGTGTGGAAAGGGTGTGACTATAGTGATAGAGTACGACTAGTCTTAACTTATATAATAAAGTACCGCAAGAGTAAGATGAGAGAGAGAGTTTTAAAGTTTTTATTATTATTATTATTATTATTATTATTAAAGTATAGGATATTGTTATAAACTATCAACCTAACTATATTTTACAAGCACTGGCAACTAAGACCTTCGGCTTAGACAATACACTAGCCTGGGATTCGAACTGGGATCCTCGTTGTTTAGTTGACTAAATGACTGGGCCACTTAGACAATTCATATGCCGAGGACTGCTTTAAAGTTTTTAAAGAGCATTATTCTGTTTGTTCGGACAGAGTTTCGTTTTGTGCTACACTGGTACAAAGTTTATTCGCAGGTCCGAATTTCAAATATTCTCCTCCCAGCACTTGAGATTGCTTTATCTTTTCCGACATCGAGGACTGCTAACTTTACTGCTGGTCTAGAGAGGACACCTAGTTGTGTCTGAATATTCGCCTGGCGGCGATTTGTTTAGGATCGCAAATCGGTTTTCTTCCATTTGATGGGCCAAGCAATAGGTGATTTAGCGTAAGAGCTTCTTGATCTTCGTCGTCCAGGGACATGTATGTCAGGGGCCTGGAGTTGACCATCATTTTGTTTTCTCTCAATGCTTATTGCTCGCATTGTAAGGCAGGTTATCAGCATCTTTTCAATGACTTTTTTCCATCGATAACTGTTAGTGGCCCAAAATAATCAACTCATACGTAAACGCTGTCTTGAATGCACCCAGTCTAGGAATCGGTAGGGGCGCCATTAAGGGTGCAATGGGTCGAACACTACTCAGCTTACATTTTTGGCAATTTCGACGAATCCCCTTAAGGAGAGGTCAAAGTTTGGAATAAAATATTTTTGCCTCACCACATTTACTGTAGTCTCATGATTAATGTGATAATACTTTTCGTGGTTGTGCCGGACTATCAGCTTAGTAGCCCAGTGTTGGGTGGGTAGAAAGATTTGTCCTTCAGGGATGCAAGCACAGCGACTGGCTCGATCGCGTACAGACAATACTCCATGGTCATTTAAGAAGAGTTGTAACCTCCATCACTTAGACAACTCATCTACCGAGGACTGCTTTAAAGTTTTTAAAGAGCATCATTCTGTTTGTTCGGACAGAGTTCTGTTTTGTACAAAGTTTATTCGCAGGCCCGAATTTCAAATATTCTCCTCCCAGCAAGCGAGACACTTGAGATTGCTTTATCATTTCCGACATCGAGGACTGCTAACTTTAGTGCTGGTCTAGAGAGGACAACTAGTTCTGTCTGTATATTCGCCTGGCGGCGATTTGTTCAGGATCGCAAATCGGTTTTCCTTCATTTGATGGGCCAAGCAATAGGTGATTTAGCGTAAGAGCTTCTTGATCTTCGTCGTCCAGGGACATGTATGTCAGGGGCCTGGAGTCGACCGTCATTTCCACCTCTGCCATGGCGGTAAGATGATATTCATCCGAGAATTTTTGATTTCTCTCAATGCTTATTGCTCGCATTGTGAGGCACCTGCCTACCTGCTGATAACCTATCAGCATCTTTTCAATGACTTTTTTCCATCGATAACTGTTAGTGGCCCAAAATAATCAACTCATACGTAAACGCTGTCTTGAATGCACCCAGTCTAGGAATCGGTAGGGGCGCCATTAAGAGTGCAATGGGTCGAACACTACTGAGCTTACATTTTTGGCAATTTCGACGAATCCCCTTAAGGAGAGGTCTAAGTTTTGGAATAAAATATTTTGCCTCACCTCATTTACTGTAGTCTCATGATTAATGTGATAATACTTTTCGTGGTTGTGCCGGACTATCAGCTTAGTAGCCCAGTGTTGGGTGGGTAGAAAGATTTGTCCTTCAGGGATGCAAGCACAGCGACTGGCTCGATCGCGTACAGACAATACTCCATGGTCATTTAAGAAGAGTTGTAACCTCCATCACTTAGACAACTCATCTACCGAGGACTGCTTTAAAGTTTTTAAAGAGCATCATTCTGTTTGTTCGGACAGAGTTCTGTTTTGTACAAAGTTTATTCGCAGGCCCGAATTTCAAATATTCTCCTCCCAGCAAGCGAGACACTTGAGATTGCTTTATCATTTCCGACATCGAGGACTGCTAACTTTAGTGCTGGTCTAGAGAGGACAACTAGTTCTGTCTGTATATTCGCCTGGCGGCGATTTGTTCAGGATCGCAAATCGGTTTTCCTTCATTTGATGGGCCAAGCAATAGGTGATTTAGCGTAAGAGCTTCTTGATCTTCGTCGTCCAGGGACATGTATGTCAGGGGCCTGGAGTCGACCGTCATTTCCACCTCTGCCATGGCGGTAAGATGATATTCATCCGAGAATTTTTGATTTCTCTCAATGCTTATTGCTCGCATTGTGAGGCACCTGCCTACCTGCTGATAACCTATCAGCATCTTTTCAATGACTTTTTTCCATCGATAACTGTTAGTGGCCCAAAATAATCAACTCATACGTAAACGCTGTCTTGAATGCACCCAGTCTAGGAATCGGTAGGGGCGCCATTAAGAGTGCAATGGGTCGAACACTACTGAGCTTACATTTTGGCAATTTCGACGAATCCCCTTAAGGAGAGGTCTAAGTTTTGGAATAAAATATTTTTGCCTCACCTCATTTACTTTTGTCTCATGATTAATGTGATAATACTTTTCATGTTTGTGCCGGACTATCAGCTTTGTAGCCCAGTGTTGGGTGGGTAGAGAGATTTGTCCTTCAGGGATGCAAGCAAAGCGACTGGCTCGATCGCGTATACACAATACTCCATGGTCATTTAAGAAGAGTTGTATCCTCCATCATAGTGGACTGCTTCGGATAACGTGGTGGCCGTTTTCGATGGCTGTGTACTATTCGTTGCAACATTCTTGTTGTATGTTCCGGTATAGAAACATTCTGGCTTCATTAATTTGGGATGCCTTTTGCGGACAAAATAAAGCCACCCGTGGCCGAGCGGTTTGTTTACGGTCTGGCGTCCGATCGTCAGCCCGCAGTTTAACTAGCAGAATCGCAAAGAAAACAGAGATGGTTATTTTCTTCCGTTTATTCAATTCCATTAAATTTTTTTTGTGGCGGCGGAAAGCTCCTTTCTCTCCCTCTTTCTTCTCTCTCTCATCTTCTTAAGTTAGCGGCGCTAGCTCAAAAAAAACTGTGGCGCCGTTTTTAATGTGCCCAGCCGTAGAAAAGAGGACCGCTACTTGATGAAGACAGTTGTACAGGCCGTCTACGTATTTTGTTGATCAATTTCCTCTTATAGGCAAGCCAACATGCAATTGCCCTTGTCAATCGTTTCCATTTTAAAAAGTACTCGTAATTGATTCTGGCTGATTCCCTTAGCATGTGAAGAAAACGAGGAAGCAGTTCCTCAATGACTATCCTTTCATTGGTAGTTTCGGCGGCCAACCTGAACTCGGCAGTCTTGTGCATGCCAATTTTTGAAAAAGCATCTAGGAATTTTCACGTTTACTATCAAGGGTAAGGACAGCCATGATTGGCATATATCCTGCAGATTGGGTGATATTGCCTCATCCCAATCTTCAATCGACAAACTTGTTGGAGCAGTATTTTCAGTATTTTCAAATACATTATTATAAAGGATACAAAGACCTTGGGGTCAAAAAATGAAATCAAAACTTGGAAAGTACAAACTTTACAAACAAGGCATCATGATGTGGGCTCCACCGCATGCCCAATATTTACTCGTAAGAATTTATCTCTTCACTGTTGAAAAATTCTTTTTCGTCTTGGGTTGTTGTGTCGCATAGTGCAGCTATTACCCGTTTGGAATTTGAACACCACTCTCTAAATTCCTTCGCTAATGTAATGGCTTCTTCTTCTGAATGGCATGAATCGATGCAGTCGTCTACGTAGTGACTTCTCTGGATAGCTGTAGCTGCCGAAGGAAACTCATATGAGCTTTTTTTTTAGTTTTTTCATAGTACGCTCTACAGGGTGAGCTCGTGGCTCCAACATTTCAACACATTTAATTGGAAAGTTTCTACGACTCCTGTTGTCTGATTTTACCTTAGAAATAGTTGTGCTTTAGCGTCTTCTCTTACTGCTATTCGATGGAACATATCGGAGATGTCATCTCTCACGCCGATTGCTCTCATTCTAATGTTATACATAATCTACAGCAAGGGCACGAGCAAGTGTGGTACCTTTAGAAGAAAGTCATTTAGTGCTACTCCCGATGATTGAGCTGCCCGTCGCACACCAATATGACCCTGTCAGGTTTATGTGGATTTCGTACGGTAAAACTGGGCAAGTACCATGCATTTTCAGGATTCTCCACGATTTCTTCCTCTTCTAACTCACTGGCATAGCCTTTGGCTATATAGCTCATTTGCAAAAGTAGCTGGAGGGTCTGCTGCCATTTTCTTTGACATGCGTAAGAGTCGTCCTTTTGCTACTTACAGGCAATTTGGAAATACACAGGGACCATCTTTCCCTTGGTGTACATCCGCGAGCTGTAACTAACAGTGTCTTCCAGAATCTGTAGAGATCTTCATTAGTACATTGAACGCTTCAGACAACGATTGCAAATCGTGCAAATATTTTATGAAAACCGAAGGGCCGGTACTAACTTCGACCGCGTCAAAGTTTGTATACCCTTGCATATAGCTTTCGACCAAAATTAATATACCCTTTTGCAAGGGTATAATAATCGTTCTGTTGCGGCTACTTTAAGAGCATTACGGCCATTTGACGGTCCATTTAACAAGCCATCCCGTTCGACAATCGACCGTCTAGTGAAAAAATTTGAATCTACGTTTTTGCTACATAATGTTCCGGTGCCAGTGAGAAGAAGTGCACGAAGTGTTGAAAATATTCCTGCCGCCAGGGATTCAGTTTAAGACGCAAATGTGTCGCTCGTACGACATTCTCAACAATTGGGCCTTTCTGTGTCGTCATTGTGGCGAATTTTGCGCCCGTGTGATTTTACGCTCCTTGACTATTTTCTTTGGGGTTATCTGAAGTCATTGGTCTACAGTAACAAGCCGGCCACGATTGGTGAGCTCAGAGCCATTATTGAACGCGAAATCGTTGGAATTTTGGCCGATTTTTGCAAAAGGGTGGTCGAAAATTAGGTTCAACGTTTGGACTTCGTAAAACGTGAACGCGGTGGTCATGTTGCCGCCAGGAATTCAGTTTAAGAAGACGCACACGTTACAATTGATTTGTAATTTGTTGACTGGTCGAATGGCCGCCATGCTCGTGTGATTTTAGGCAAAAGAGTGGTCGAAAATTGGGTTCAACGTTTTCTCACCGACTAAAACCCACTTCTGAGAATGGCGGTTGTAAATCCATTACCCAGAGAAGCTGTCATAAAGGCTTCGGTGTGCGGCTTACGGGAACAAAAGAAATGCCACACTCGAACGTTTAAGCTTATTAATTAACTGAGACTTAACAATAAAAGAACGCTTGCAAAGCGATGCCGTTGGGTTCGTTCGTGGTGGCCGTTCGTTACCACCGATCGTGGGAGCTTATTCGTTCGCAACCTTTCTCGTCCACGTTTTGCCTACTACTTCTTCTTCACTTATCGATCGCTCGCCCAGGGCTGAATCAGTATATTTATAAATTGTCTGTTGACAGCTCGGCCAATCCTTCATTCGGATCGCCCTCGATTCGAGTATCTTCGTCGTCAGATATATTTGAACACCAGGGTTTCATCTTATCCGAGGAGTAAACAGAACAGTATTTACGTCCTGTAATCTCTATATGCCGGGGATATCTTTGATTACATGACGATCGTTTCCAAGGAATTTGACGACTTCATAAGGACCTCGGTATCGTGGTTCCAGTTTACGTGATTCGCCTGATTCGGCTTGACTTCGATTTTCCGTGACGTTTTCGTTGGAATATGGCTTATCCAGGTTTCCGTGTATCGCTGCGGTAACGTTGTTCTGCACGAAATCAGAGATCAATTGGACTGAATCCAGAGTCAGATCCCAATCCTTTGGAAGTTCGCTCATCGTTAGTATATAATTCAGAATTATTTGATTAGCGCATTCCACTTGACCATCTACTTTTAACAACGCGCTATCAAACTGCCTTTGGTACAACAAACGCAATAGAGTTTTCCGTTTTTCGACAAAGGCGATGATTTTCGATGACATAATCAGTACGTAGTTGCTTCAGTTGATCATAGTGACGCTTTCTGTTCAGCACTGCGATTATTTCGGCAAGTATTTTATCCTGTAATTGCATTGTTAGCAACCGTCGATTTCAGAAATTATGGATCGAACAAATTCATCTAGTGATCCCTTCTCCGGGGGTAAATTTGGAGCACGGTTCAACTCATGTACATGAGCGGAGCAATGGGTCATCAGACGGAATGATTTTCCCAAAAGGTACACTCTGAACTTTTGGAGTGTTTATACTACTGCAAGAGTTTCCAAGTCGTAACTGTAGTATTTACTCTCAGCGTTGGTAAAATGTCGACTAAAATAACAAACGGGACGCCAATCATTGTCATTATGTAACTGCAGTAAAACTCCTGCTAGGCCTAAAGCACAAGCATCGGTGTGTGCTTCGTGTTTGACCGAAAAATCGTATAGAGTGAGAACAGGGTTCGCTACATAGTTTTTCGATTAGTTCGATAAATGCATGTTGCTGGGCTTCTCCCCAAATAAATGTGTTTCTGTTAAAGAACGTGATATTAATTAGTAATTTTCAATAAATTTTTTCAAGAAACCTGTGATACCAAGAAATCTTCTTACCTCTCTTACGTTTGTAGGTATTTTAAAATTTTTAATTGCGCTTACTTTACATTCGACAGGTTTTATTCCATCTTTATTTAATTTGTGGCCCAAGAAAGTAATTTTCGATTGCAGAAATTTGCATTTGTCGTACCGTAGGGTTAAGCCAGTGTCTTGTAAGATCGATAAAAACTTTTTAAGTCGTTGCATACCAGATTCAAAGGTCTTACTTGGGATTATTACGTCATCTAAATATGCGAATATCTCACCTGGTTCCATACATTTTATGATTTGGTTCATTACCGATTGAAAGACTTCCGGAGCGTTAATGAGTCCAAAAGGCATTCTGTTGAATTCATAATGTCCGTCAGCTGTAACAAACGCCGTGTAATGTTTGGACGATTCACTTATCTCGATTTAATGATAATCCATACGTAAATCAAGTTGCGTAAAATAGACGTTTCCAGCTAGCTGTGCGAATTGCTCTTCCATGTTTGGCATAGGGAATGGAATTTTGACCGTGCTACTGTTAAGGCGACGATAGTCGGCGCAAAGTCGATGTTCTTCATTCTTTTTATCTAAGATGACGATTCCAGAGGTTTACGACGAATCCGAAGGAGAATTATGTCGTTTTCCAGTAGCTCAGATATGATATTCTTACCAATAGGTCTGAGCGCAAACGGTGTTCGGTATGGTTTTTGTATAACATGGGACGTTTGATGTTAAAGCGATTTCCATTATCGATATTGAGCATTTACCTAATTGGTTGGTCTTCTGCGCGAAACAAGCAGGATTATCTATTAAGACTTTTTCCAATTCTTCGTTTTTGCTATCCGCTCGATTTTGAGTCGTTTCTATTTGACGTATGTTTTCGATAATAATTAGTTTCGTGAATAATTAGTTTATTGCCATCGCAACAAAGAACCTTACCCAATAAAACTATTTCAAATATTAAGTCATTTTCCACTACAAGAATTTCGCCTTCGTGACCTATCTTGTCAACAACGATTTTCGCATTTAGTTTTTGGTTACAGAAGAATTTTCATCCTTCAAATCCATTTAGTGTAATTGAACATCGTTGCAAAACGCGGCAATTACGCCGTTTTCGGCAAATGATTTTCGAATCTTTTCTTTGGATATCCGTTTTATTACGGATTGACTTGACTTCTGCGTATTATCAGAGTACATGTACTACCTGGTTCGACAAATGGGTTTGTTTCATCCAGTTTCGATGATTAAGATGATTGGCCGACCTAGTGTGAAATATGTTACCCCTATATATACCTACCTTCTATATATAACGAACTCGTTACCGAATAAATTGAAATAAATTTACAGATATCTGAGTTGATGTTTGAGTACGATTACAATGATTACATCAAGGTTTACGATGTGGTTCAGGATAATCTGACGAATAACGTCCCAATTTTTGACAATTAAAGCATTTGATTGACGGCTCTATCTTTTCTTTGGGTGTCCGTTTTATTACGGATTGACTTGACTTCTGCGTATTACCGTTGGACTCACGTTTATTTTGAAAACTATGAGCCAAATAGGCATGTATATCTCGTAAAAGATCGTTACATGAGGTATAATGGTTAGATACCTTTCTCTTAAGATCATAATCGGTGAAGCCGTTTACACCAACAACAATATCGCTTGCATCACATTGAAGAAAAAACTTTTTACTAAAATCAGGGATTTGCAAAACTGGAGCAGTCGTACGTTGTCTTTTGAGATCATCAAAAGCTTTCTGTGCACTATCTGTCCATTCAAACTTCGTTTTCTTTCCTAGCCAATCTGTATTCGGCGCTGCAATTTCTGAAAAGTTTGCGATGAATCTTCGATTCCATCCTGCTAATCCTAAAAATCCACGCGTTTGTTTTAGGGACTTTGGTGTAGGCGATTGTATGTACTCAAAATATTTAACTTCGGCCACTCAAAACTGAATCTTCTTGAGATTTAACTTTAGATTCACTTTACGAAATTGATCCGCTAACCTAATTATTACCGATATATGTGATTCAAAATCTGCTGTTACTACACATTAAATAAAATCAAGATATCCAAAACAACAATACTTTAAATCCGCTGGAATAACTTCGTCCATTAACCTGCACATAGTTTGCGGGGCATTGCACAATCTGAATGGCATTACTCGAATTTGGTAAAAAGGACTTCCTGGAATAGTAAATGCTGTGATTCAACGAGATTCTTCTTATAATTCCACTTGGCAATACGCATCTTTAAGATCGATTTAAGTAATGATTTCGGCACGAGGAAGCCGAATATCCATTAATACTTTGCAACGGATATGCATCCTTTGTCTTACAAGCACTTATCTTTCTAGCATCAGGTTTAACTACTAATCTCATCGGAGAACTCCACGGACTATTTGACAAATCTATAACTCCTAATTCTATCATTCGATCAACTTCGCTATACATTAATTTTTCCACCGCTGGGGATACGGGGTAAAACCTTTGCTTAATTGGTTTGCCGATTCGACATCTATATGATGTTCTATCAACGTTTTTGGCCCAAGCCCTTTCTTTTCAAATGACGGAAATAAATAATGGCCTGAAGTAGTCTCTTGTCATAGTCAGATAATGGGTACGATTGTTCCTCCTTACTATCTGAAATTCTGAATTCGCTTTCGTAATCTAAAGCTGATAACAAACCCTGCGTTAATCGAAACGCTTTTCAAAAATCTATTTCGAATATCATCTTTTTCTGAATGGACAGTATGATGAATAACTTTATCGGTCTGGTTTGGTTTTTATAGGTAATATCTAGCGTAATGAAACCGATGACTGATTGATCTTGTCCATCCGCTGTTTTAACTTGGGAAGAAATATGAGGAAACTTTGGATACTTTGAACAATCTTCTGAAGCCAAAGTCGACCACACGCAACTTATGTTCGCGCCGGTATCTAAAAGACCTTGTTCACGAAAATTTAAAAATGATACCTCCGCAGACCATCTTCCATCCTACTTTTAATGAATCCTTGACGAAATATGTAAGCGTTTAGTTTGTCTAACTGCTTTCCAAAAAGTTCGCAATGGAAGATCTCTTTGGTCGTGAGCGAGTTGAAATTGGGTTGCTTCCAAAAATTCCACTACGCACTTATAATTTCTCAAACGTTCTGATAAGGTTTCACTGACGATATAACCCATACGAGCTTTCACAGATGAAAGTTTTCCGCTTTCTTGACGATACAAATTTTATATTGGGGCTTATATACGTTTTTCATGCCACACCCGTAGCAAAATATAGTGCGAGGTTCTAAGCAGTTGTACCAGCCATATCCTCTGCATCACAATTCGAAAATGCGAAAAGGTATCGCTTGTATGACGTCGAAACTCGGCAGGTTGTTGAGAAGAGAGACGTTTTGTTCAACAAGCGTTTTGGCAATGGCGATTCGAATGGTGATATCGTCAAGTTTGATTATCCATATATGGATGATCAGGATTCAGGATCTGTTTATGCATCAGATCACCTGACCAGAGAAGGGCAGCAGTAGCGAATATTTCGACATGGTAGTTGAAAAAGAAATGGCAGAACCTGTGGTTGAACAACGTGTTGGACCGGGCAGGATGAAGCTGATCCGAACTGTAAGGCCTGGCAGACCTAAAAAGCAATTCAACATTTTAAGCGCATTGATTATAAATGAAATGATCATACAAGAGACCTATGATGAGACGCTTAACAGTCAGTTTTCTTCGCATTGGCGTAAGGCCAGCAGTATGACTCCTTGATGTCCTTCACACTTGGTGTGATGGAAAAGTATAACCCTCTTGGCTGCAAGTGGGTCTATAGTGTAAAGCATGAGGCAAAGGGAGAAGTCGAGCGTTTTAAGGAGTGTTCGTTTCATCTTGGCCCTAGCAGCGCAGCTAAAATTGTATCTACACCAGATGGATGTATGCACTTAAACGCATAGAAGGAAGCATCTTATATATTTTCTGATGTTGACTTTTATCAATAACTTCGTTACTTTTGACGCAATTGCATTCAAATTAAAAATTTGGCGGTTTTATATATCTGTTGATCACTGTGCCAAATTTGATCAAGATGGAGTGACTATGTTATGTGGCTCTCATAGGAACGATCGGCCAAACACAGTGACTTTAATCAATACCTTCGTTACTTTTGCTTTCAAATTAATTATTTGTTAGTTTATTATATCTCTTAATAACTGCGCACATTTTCCACGCCCCTTTTCGCCCCCGTATTTGTAAAAAACTCGATATCTCCCTTAATTTTCCAGCATGTACAATCAATCGTTTGGCACACTTAAATTTGAGATTAATATCCAGCAAGATACCAAATTTGAAAATCGGACTAGAAATAACAAAGTTGTGCATATAAAAGTTTTTCCATAAGGCCGGAGATGGCCGTTGGCTGGTGGCGGCGCCAGAATGCTCATATGCTTGGGTCAGCAAGATACTATATGCTTGTAAAAACCATGTGAGCAGAATTTTTTCAAAATACGTAAATGCATTCGTTATTATTAATTTGAAATAAATTCCATTCATTCACGGGAGTGGAACTAAAACTCGATAGTGTTTTGCGAGCTAATGGTTTCATACCTTGCGACAATGAACCATGTCTATACAAACAGCAAGCAAAAGAGAATCTATCACTAATGCTTGTCTATGTAGACGATCATCTCATAGGATGCCAGAAGAAATCGGATATTGACAGGATTAGGTCAGCTATTATGGCAGCGTTTGGTTGTGTTGACAAGGGACCTGTGCGTTTGTTCCTTGGAGGTCTATGTAGACGAACTTCTTACAGGATGCCAGGAGAAATAGGATCTTGACAGGATTAAGTCAGCTATTATGGCAGCGTTTCGTTGTGTTGACAAGGGACCTTTGCATTCCTTGGCATGGAGGTTCACCGTGATGGCGAACTTGGCGAAATATCATTGGGTCAATCACAGTGCGTCAAGGATCTACTGGAACACTGACTACGCTCAGTGCAGACCAGATACAACAGACCAGGGTATTTGGTAGCCTGCGATAAGAAGAAGTGTTAAGGGGTTGATCCAAATCTTTATCAGTCATTGATAAGCGAGCTAATGTGGCGTGCGTTGACTATTAGGCCAGATATACTCCATTCAGTATCGAAAATGGCTCAACGTAACAAGGACCCCCTTAATGAATACCTTGCAGCCATACATCATGTTTTACTATATCTGGCTTCGAGAGTTGGCTTCAGGATTTATTGCAAGCAGATGGAGGCGGCAATTACTGGTTTCGTGGACGCGATAACATCAGAGCGCAGCAATTGGCTAAGAACTAATTAATGTTAACAATTAACTAAAATGTTGAAATAATTATCGCTCAACTCAATGCATGCATGATCACATACATATGTATATACATATGCATATAAAATTGATATTATAACGGTTTCCGTGTATCGACCGCAGTAGGCGCGGGCAGTTACATGTCAACCACGTTGTAGAAAATTCATTCATTCCTGTTTTAGTTACAAACGAAAAGTTACTAACATGTCAAATTTCAAATCTATCACAAAGCTGGCGCCCTGCTCCCCCATCCCAGATAGTGAACATAAATTTCTTCAAATGTACTTCATCGGTGATGATAGAGACGAAGCCAATGCACGTTCTAGAATATATACCTCCGTAAGCATGTCCATCAGGCGTGGCCACAGCGAAGCGTGGCATGGTTTCTAGTATATATATATATAAATGTAACTTTGTATACTCTCTAAGGAGATGCATTGAGCAATGACTCAATGAGAGTCAAAAAGACTTTATTCGCGATTAGTCGCGAATAAACTGCACAACCATTCACACGCGTTTGCACAGAACTTGAGTACACATCCACCTGGATGGGGACCATCTGGCCCAGGAGAATTAAGAACTTTCATCAATCACTGGATTGAAAATGCAATTAGCCGTTTTTTAAATGATGAGGATGCGTTTTTTAAATGATCCGTTGAGGAATAAGTGTTTTTGAAAAAACTCGCAAACGTAGCGTTCAGCGCCTAATCAGCGCTCGCTTTTTATACCATACACCCATAGGGTGAAATGGTATATTAAAGTCGCCAAAATGTATGTAACAGGCAGAAGGAAGCACATCTCCGACCCCACAAAGTATATACATTCTTGATCAGGATCAACAACCGAGTCGATCTAGCCATGTCCCCGTCTATCCGTCCGTCCGTCCGTCCGTCCGTCCTTCTTCCGTCCGTCCGTCCGTCCGTCCGTCCGTCGGTCCGTCCGTCCGTCGGTCCGTCCGTCCGTCTGTCCGTATAAGCACGCAGATTTCGGAGACTACCAGACTACCACCAATTTGCCACGCCCCTTTCCGCCCCCGTAATTTAAAAAAATTGTTTATCTCAAAAACTATTTCAGCTAGAGACACAATAGTTGTTATGTATATTTGCTTAGTAAATGCGCACATTATGTATGTGTAAAGGTTTTTCCTGGCCCATTTCGCCCCCGTAATTTGCACAGAACTTGAGTACACATCCACCTGGATGGGGACCATCTGGCCCAGGAGAATTAAGAACTTTCATCAATCACTGGATTGAAAATGCAATTAGCCGTTTTTTAAATGATGAGGATGCGTTTTTTAAATGATCCGTTGAGGAATAAGTGTTTTTGAAAAACCTCGCAAACGTAGCGTCAATGGCCTAATCAGCGCTCGCTTTTTATACCATACACCAATAGGGTGAAATGGTATATTAAAGTCGCCAAAATGTATGTAACAGGCAGAAGGAAGCATCTCCGACCCCACAAAGTATATACATTCTTGATCAGGATCAACAACCGAGTCGATCTAGCCATGTCCCCGTCTGTCCGTCCGTCCGTCGGTTTGTCCGTCCTTCGGTCTGTCCGTCCGTCTGTCCGTATAAGCACCCAGATTTCGAAAACTACCAGGCTACCACCAATTTGCCAATTTGTTTGAAAAAACTTGATTGTCTCCCGTATTTTTTTACCTTATGCAATCAAATTTGGCACACTTAAATTTAATACTAATATCTAGCAAAATACCAATATCAAAATAATTCGATCAAAATCGGACAAAAAACAGACGAGTTATGCATATAAACGTTTTTCCATATATGTATGGTATGTATATTCGCTTAGTAAATGCACACATTCTGTATGTATAAAAATTTTGCCACGCCCTTTTCCGCCCCCGTAATTTGAAAAACTTGATTATCTCCTGTACCTTATGCAATCAAATATGGTACACTTAAATTAAATATTCATAACCAAATTTGATTTCAATCGGACAAAGTGATGCATATAAACTTTTTTCCATAAGGCCGGAGATGGCCGTTGGCAGGTTGAGGCGCTAATGTGCTCATATGCTTGGGTGAGCGAGATGCTGAGATATTCTTGTAAAAAGAATGTTAACTAAATAAATTTAAAAATGCATTTGTTATTATAAATTAGAAATATTTGTTGTGTATATGGTGTATATGGTATACCTAAGTCGGCGAGACGACTTACTTCATTTATTTTGAGAGGACAAAAAGAAGTCACGTTTAGAATTAATAAAATTATAAAATTGTTTAGGGCCAGAAGAAAACTGACGCGGAAGATAATTCTTATAGCATTGTATTAAGCATGAATTTTGAACGAGCGACTGTATACAGACCGTAATCTAATGAACGACGTGTTTTTTGAAACTTTTTTTTTGAAAGTCCTCACATTTTTCAAATTGGATAACTCTTGAGAGAACCAGGGTGGTTTGTTAAGCCACTTCTGCCAACCAAGAGGCACACAAATATCAAAGAGTGAATTCGGAGTATCATTAAAGAAGCGAACAGCTGAGTTCATATCTCTACAATTGTATAGATACGACCAATCGGTAGTAATAATGTTTGCGTTCAGGCTGGCAAATTCAGTCTTACGAAAGCACCCAGTTATAGGTAACTCATGTAGCATATAACGTTCAATCTCACAAGGAGTGTTGAGCAGATGTTCTCTTATAGCGGTGGCCGAGTACGCGATAGTTTCGGCTAGGTTCAGGGTCAACTATAATAATAAGTAACTCATGTAGCATATAACGTTGAATCTCACAAGGAGTGTTGAGCAGATGTTCTTTTAGAGATAGTTTCGGCTAGGGTCAGGTCGCCTGGGGTTGGGTTAAAAGATAGAGATTAGCCAGAACTAGTTACTCACATTCGATATAGACGTAAAATTTTAAATTCGCGTACATAAGGACGCCAGGGTATAGGTATAGCGAAGAAGAAGGGGGTGAAATACAGACAACACAGGTTAATCTATGTAGCATCACGTTCCCAACACGTTGGCTTATTTCACGATATCCTATTAGTCTAATGAGGTCGTCCACCCTACCATGAAAAACGGGCCACGTCTGAATAAAGAATCCTCGACTCTTTTTATTTCCCAGTTGGTTGCAGGATTCCCAATATTTTACAATTTTGCTTTGCGCGTTATTTCAAGTGCTTTTCATGGGCTATATCTATTAGTATTATTCGAAATTACTGAATATAATACACGGAGGTACCTAACGTAGGATTAGTGCTAAATTACCAAGAGGAACATAAATATCAAAGAGTGAATTCAGAGTATCATATAAGAAGAGTCCAAGCGGAATGGAGCACTTTATCGCACGGATTGATACAAAAATTGGTGGAAAGTATACCCAGGTGCATTAAAAGTGTGATTACAGCCAAAGGCCTTTGGACCACATATTGAAAAAATTCCTTAATCTATAAGTTTTGTTATACGAGCAAAAGTGAATACATGCTCATTTTTAAGTTTTTTATGAATAAAATGATAATGAATAAAATTCTTTGTTTTTCGTTTTTTATATTATTAGTGGATTTTTGTTAAACATTTGGAATCGATTAATGCATTTTTGTGGGTTTTACAGCCACTCAAAGTCACAGAATCAAAACATGTATCCACATGTGCTCGCCAATGTAACTCAAATGAAGTAAGTAAGTCGTCTCGCCGACTTAGGTATACTATAGGTACACCAGTAAAACAAACATTTCAAATTTATTAAACAAATGCATTTTCACATGCTTTTTACAAGCATATCTTAGTATCTCGCTCACTCAATCATACGAGCACCCTAGCGCCCCCACCAGCCAACGGCCAACTCCGGCCTTATGGAAAAACGTTTATATGCATAACTCGACTGTTTTTTGTCCGAATTTGATCAAATTGTATTTTGCTAGTTATTAGTATTAAATTTAAGTGTGCCAAATTTGATTGCATAAGGTAAAAAAATACGGGAGATAATCAAGTTTTTCAAATTACGGGGGCGGAGAAGGGCGTGTCAAAATTTTTATACATACAAAATGTGTGCATTTACTAAGCGAATATACATACCAAATATGGTGTCTCTAGCTGAAATAGTTTTTGAGATAAACGCTTTTTTTAAATTGCGGGGGCGGAAAGGGGCGTGGCAAAAATTTGAAATAAACTTGATCACTCTACATACTACACGAGTCTACATACCAAATTTGGTGGCTCTAGCTCTTACAGTCTCCGAGATCTAGGTGTTCATACGGACAGACGGACAGACGGACGGACGGACGGACGGACGGACGGACGGACAGACGGACATGGCTAGATCGACTCGGTTGTTGATCCTGATCAAGAATATATATACTTTGTGGGGTCGGAGATGCTTCCTTCTGCCTGTTACATACATTTTGGCGACTTTAATATACCATTTCACCCTATGGGTGTATGGTATAAAAAGAAGAGTTGGAAAGTTGTTGGTGAAAGTTGTCTTCAAGGATAACTAAGGGATCAGTCCTTTGAATATCGCAGTTGGCAGAATCCACCACAAATACCAGATCTAGTGATCTGTCTCGTCTATTCCGGATTCATTTGAGTTAGGAACAACTCAAGCAGACCATCTATGAAACAATGTGACGAGGAGGGCAACAGTAATAAAGAATTATATGAAAGGGTCCAGGCAATCTCAGGTAAATGAAAATCTCCCAGAACAACGAGCAAGTCTTTGCCGGAGGGATATGAGGAAACAAGTTGAATAGCTTATAAATGGTGGATCTATAGTGCCAAGTCTAGAGAGTTTAGACTTTTGTCCCCGAACATTCTGAAATTAGTTTTTTGATTCGCCAACAGGTGCGGACGAGCCAGAAGGAACGTTATTTGCAGAGGCAGGCTAAGCATTGACAAATTATAAATCAATGTGTAAATAAAAAGGGAAAAATGTATATAAAGTGTTTTTCAAATTTTTTCCGATAGTGAGGGCGAACGACGCAATATTTTTGACTTTTCGCTTGACATTTGTAAACTTTATTAGTATACATTTCATCATGGAACGCTACACACTTGAACAACGATTGCAAATCGTGAAAATTTTTTATGAAAATATCGTTCTATTGCTGCTACTTTAAGAGCATTACGGCCATTTTGCGGTCCCGTTCGACAATCGACCGTCTAGTAAAAAAATTTGAATTTTAATGTTCCGGTGCTAGTGAGAGCAAGAAGTGCACGAAGTCTTGAAAGTATTGCTGAAGCCACGGATTCAGTTCACGTTACAATTGTTTTGTTGAAGAGTAATTTCGATGAGCGCGGTATTTCCAGAAATGGACTGGTCAAATGGCCGCCGCCAAAGTGGTCGAAAATTGGGTTCAACGTTTAGACTTCGTAAAACGTGCACGCGGTAGTGTCATGCAAAAGAAATCGAATTTCATACATGTTCAAAATCGATAATAAATTTGATAAAAAAGTCAAACCGTTTGTGTTTTATTCAAAAAAAAAGTTGAAGCACTCTTACTGAAAAACACCGACTTCGATGTGTGACTTCTGGTTATACATACAGCTTTTGATATTAGTAGTGGGAGCTTTTTATTAAGTTACAAGGGATATTGATTTTTATTGGTTAATTAATTTTTGCTTAATCTTTCTTGGAATTGGATTTTGGGGAACAGTTTTGTTTATATGAATTTTATTTAGTCTTGGTTGCAGTAAACATCTGTTGTTTTGTAGACTAAAGGGGGTGAAGTTATGTGGGTGAATGCAGCGTCGGAAATATTATTGTATGGATCTAAGCATTGACATATTTAAGGGATAGGAAGATGGTATTACAAAATTGGTCAGATGTTTGCAACCCAGAGACCAGCATGAGACGCAGAGTCGATATAGCCATGTCTGCCCGTCTGTCTGTCCGTCCATCTGTCGGTCTGTCCGTCGGTGAATATGCGTTTTACTCGGCCTTCGTAAAAGCTATTTGAAACTTGGTATATAAGCATTTTATAACCTACGTTTATAAGAGAAATAGGTGAAGGAGTTGCAGTATCCCTATGAAATTTACTAATGCGGATAAACAGAACACAAAATACAGTCAATATAAATCGGCTCTGCTCAAACGTCAGCGATGCCACCAGCTTACTACGTCATTGCTCGATATGAGCCACTGTATGTGTATGTCGAAAGCTAACGGATGTAAATGAGTGCATACATACAATTTGTTTGCAAAGGGTCGTAGGGAAAGAAGAAATAATAATAAAATTTGGTTTGGTACGGAAAATTAAAAACGCTTTTAACAATTCGCGAGTGCGTTTGTTAATGTTTTGATAATGAAAAAGAAAGTAGAAATGTAAAAGGAATTTTACACTTCGCGATGATTAACATTGCTTTAGATTATTTAATTTAATATGAATGTTATAAATTAAGTACGCAAAAGAACGAAAAAAGTAGTTGAGCGAGAGCGCAAAAAAAAACGACCAAGTTCGATAAGTGACAATATGTGATTGGACCCAGGCCACGTGCCTATGTAGTTGTTGTGGTAATTCCTGGAAGAAATTAGTTTTCGCGCTGTGCTCTAGACGGGTCCATAGGTTCTGTGCAATCGCGTTATGTAAACCCATTTTAATATTGTTTCTATTGTCTGTCGAATCTTCCTCTTTTCCATCTATTTCCGAAAGCTTTTGAGAAAATTATAACTTCTCAATTGCAACATTTTTGCAGCTCTATTATTTCGCCATCCCAACATGGGTTTGTCAAACGTAGATCTACAACCACTAACGTTTTAGAATTTACATCCATAAATATCAAGGGGTCCAAAAATGGTAAACAAACTGATGTCATATACACTGACTTCAGCAAAGCCTTTGATTCCGTTAATCATACGCTATCACTTTCTAAGCTGAGCGACATTGGGTTTCCACCTCTTTTCCTTTCTTGGGTTCGAGAATATTTAACAAATAGAAACCAGAAGATACTTTTTAAGTCTTCTTTTTCTCTCTTTTGGCCCTCTGCTTTTCACATTATTCATTAACGATCTTCCATCAGTCATTGTTCATTCGAGTGTGCTTATGTATGCTGACGATGTAAAGGTTTATCTTACTTATAAAGATACAGATTCATTTAGTCGGCTACAAACTGATCTTAAAAACTTTCAATCCTGGTGCCAGTTTAATCTACTAAATCTTAACACTACCAAATGTAAGGTAATGACTTTTTTCGTAACTCTCCTCAACTGGTTACTTATTTTCTAAACAATAGTCCTTTAGAACGTCTAAATAAAATGAATTATTCGGACGTACTTATGGACCATAAGTTAAATTTTAAACCCCTATTTCTACCACGGTCGCAAAGGCCATGAGTGTCCTGGGTTCCATTAAAAGATGGTCAAAAGAATTTGATGACCCCTATACAACTAAAGTTCTTATTACTTCGCTTGTCCGTCCTATTTTAGAGTATGGATCTTGCATTTGGTCACCTCGATATGAGTAGATTAGACTTGAATCCGTTTAAAAGACAGTTCTTGCTATTTGCTCTTCGTGGCTTAAGCTGGGATCGCAAGTCAATTTGCCTTCCTATTCTAGTAGACTTCTGTTGATTAACCTTCCTGAGTTATTAGCTCAGGTAAACCTGTCGGTACCATGTAGACATAGTAGACATCCTTTGATACCTTTATCCCTTAGTCGTTGTTCTTCTATCTATGCCATGCATGAACCTTTTAGGGTCCTCTTCAGAGTTTTCTATTAATATGCTTCAAACATTCTATCCTATCCCATTTAGTTAATAGATAGCTATAGTATTATTTGTTTGTCTGTTTTTTCTATTGTGTATTTGTCCACGCGATTCTTGGCGTGCGTTATACGGCTGCACCCCTCAGTCGGTCGGGATGGAGGTGGGCAGCTATCTGCTTGGGCTCGCGTGTAACTGGCTTTGTTTTGGTGTCGTAGGCGCCACTTGAACGTACTGCGCATAGTATAGTCAACGTCCGGTATTTGATAAAAATCAATTCCCGTGTTATAAACCCTATTACCTTGCGGTATGTGGCACAAGTGACGAATAACCTCAGGAATTTTCTTGTAGGGGGCTTCTTCTCAACCCGAAAATCCATATTTGCTTTGAATTTGGCTTCTCATAAGTTGTTTTTAACATAACATGCTCAACAAGCATGTTATGGACCTGCTATGCACCTGTAAAATCATAAAATGGAAATGAGACCGTTACCGTTTTTGAGTAGGTTATTCGTAATTTATTTCGCAGTTAATTGGCGATACCTGGCCAGAGTAACACATTCCCTCAGATACTCTTAAACCGAAAATCCAAATTTGATTTGATTTGAATCTCATAAGGTAAATTTCTCTGTAGGTCGCTTTATAAATTTTGGGATGCATATGCCAATGAACGAACATCGTGATGCTTCGATGTTACAGTGTTGTTGCTGCAGTTTCCGTGACATGTCATTACATACAATAGGTCTATGGGCCTGTGAGATGAACGCACCTAAAGCTATAATAATACTAGTAGCTGTGGTATGGCTTTTTGAAATCAGGGTATGCAAGTTTTGGATCGTTCAAAAAGACGTATTTTAATTTTCAAAGGATGAAATGTAATGTGGGTCGTTTATGTTAATCTTATCAAATTTCTTCAATCCAAGAGTTAGGGGCTTTTATTTCCTTTGCGGATTTAGGGATCACAAATGTTAGAATTGCTTTGACATTATCTGGGTTTGGTTTGATGCCCTCTGTGGTTATACCGCGACCTAAATATTCTGTTTCATTTTTCAAGAATTCGCATTTGTATAATTTAACCATCAAACTAAATATTTAAATCAACCACGCTTTTATGAAGAGCAAATACCAGATCGGTCACACTGATAAGATCATGGTCAACTTAATTACAGGGTTGAGATTCAGCTTTGAGTACAGTTAAATGATACCCACGCTCACACCCAATGAAAAGACACCACGCCGCAACATTTGGGAAAAGACTCGTTAGAAAGCTCTGTTCGAAAATTCTTTGGCCAAAGACGTGTGTTTAAGCTCAAATTTTATTGTAATCTGGTGTGCCGAAGCGATAAGTCATATAATATATTGGTTAAAACGTCTGCAGGCATTTCACTTGTTGAGATGTAATCAATGCGAAGGTCGCCTTTCTCCACCAGTTCCCTTATAAAATGATGACGGATGTCGACATGCTTTGTCCTCTTGTGGAATAGAGGATATCGTGTGAGTTGGCCAGCTCCTCGATTGTCGTTGTAGATTATGGGAGGACCAGGTTTTCCTGTATGCACTTTTCTGGGTTGATTTTGAGCAGCTTGAAACGGTTTTCGTGATTGCATCCCCTAAACGCATGCTACGCAGATTGGTAGACTCATTTATATTTACGCAAGCTCCATGTACTCTCCATTTTTTGATGACATCTTATAAATTCTTTTCGATTTCGCGCTTCATATTCATCCAATAATTTTACCTTTAGTGCTTCAGGTGTCATTAAATTGTCCTGCGACTCAATTTAAGTCAGATTTTGCCTTAGCATCTTCTTTCACCCACTGTGCAGCATTTTGTTCTGTCTTTACACATGTATTGTTCACATATTTCCACACGTATCATTTTTATACCATACACCCATAGGGTGAAATGGTATATTAAAGTCGCCAAAATGTATGTAACAGGCAGAAGGAAGCATCTCCGACCCCACAAAGTATATATATCTTGATCAGGATCAACAAGCGAGTTGATCTAGCCATGTCCGTCTGTCCGTCCGTCCGTCCGTCCGTCCGTCCGTCCGTCTGTCCGTATGAACACCTAGATCTCGGAGACTGTAAGAGCTAGAGCCACCAAATTTGGTATGTAGACTCGTGTAGTATGTAGAGTGATCAAGTTTATTTCAAATTTTTGCCACGCCCCTTTCCGCCCCCGCAATTTAAAAAAAACGTTTATCTCAAAAACTATTCCAGCTAGAGACACCATATTTGGTATGTATATTCGCTTAGTAAATGCACACATTGTGTATGTGTAAAAATTTTGCCACGCCCTTTTCCGCCCCCGTAATTTGAAAAACTTGATTATCTCCCGTATTTTTTTACCTTATGCAATCAAATTTGGCACACTTAAATTTAATACTAATATCTAGCAAAATACCAAATTTGATCAAAATCGGACAAAAAACAGTCGAGTTATGCATATAAACGTTTTTCCATAAGGCCGGAGTTGGCCGTTGGCTGGTGGGGGCGCTAGGGTGCTCGTATGATTGAGTGAGCGAGATACTAAGATATGCTTGTAAAAAGCATGTGAAAATGCATTTCTTTAATAAAGTTGAAATATTTGCTTTACTGGTGTATGGTATACCTAAGTCAGCGAGACGACTTACTTACTTCATTGATCAAAAGTGCTTCCATTTGAATTTTCCAAGTATCAAAATTTTCTTTGCCTAACGGCTCTATACGTACACTTGCGACACTCATTTTTTTATGTTCTATTTCTCTTTGTATTGTTTTCTATTGTGTTCTCTCTCGCGAGTTTTTTTCTTGTATTACACAAGCAAAGCCGACCGAGAAGCTAAACAAACAACTTAAAACCAGAGGGCCGGGGCTAACTTTGACCGCGTCAAAGTTTGTATACGCTTGCAAGTTTTTTGTGTAAAAGGTCTAATGTTTGCGAAAAGGCGGCTTGGGAAATAACGAAGTTATTGATCGAAGTCACTGTTCACCACCGATTGCTCCTATGGGAGCTATACGATATAGTCGCCCGATTCATTAAATTTGTCATAGTCATTAATAGTTATGCTAAAGTGAGAAATATAAATTTTTATGGCAATTGCTTCAAAAGTAACGAAGTTATTGACCAAAGTCACTGTTTTCGACCGATCGTCCTATGGGAGCTATATGATATTGTCACCCGATCTTGATTAAATTTGGTACAGTCGTTTATTAGTGTTACAAGCCAGATGGGCGGTTGACAAAGTAGGCTGACAGATGTATTTGCAATACTTAGTACTAGAAGTCTTACGACAGGCCAATGCTAATGCTTTACCAAGCTCAGCTCGAGTAAATATCTATACAAGATAAAAATGTTTGATTGTCGATTAAATATAAATCCATTACTTATTTGTCTCTTGCGTTAAATATCTCAAGGGTGGTTTCAAAGGTTAAATTAGTTTCAGTTACATTTGTTATAAGCTTGAAATATTTGTTTTACTGCTGTATGGCATAACTAAGTCTGCGAGACGATCTTCTTCATCTAGAATAAATTCTTCACGTTTTAATATGTAAGTGGTTCTTAAAGATTTCGTTTGGCTGTCTGGACTTATTATTTCAAGATAAGCTTATTCACGCATACTTATTCTATTTTCTTTTTCTGAAAATAGAGAGTCGATCAAATAAAATCTACAACGTATTTGTCTCTTGCGTTAAATATCTCTGGGGTGGTGTCAAAGGTAAAATTAGTTTCGTAAAAATTAAAAATACGTAAATCCATTTGTTATAAGTTTGAAACAGTGTTTGCATTTGCTGCTACATAGCAGCAATTTCAATAAAATATTGCTCTGCTCCTGCTACTGCTCTGATTTCGAAGGGCTACGTAGCATAGCAGAGAGCACAAACGGAAAACGATTGCTCTTCTGCTCTGCTCCGTAGTATACATCGTCGGAGCACAGAGTAATAGCAAGAGCAAAAAATTTCGATACGCTATTCGTAGTTGTAGCAATAGCACAAGCATTAAAAGCGAGATGAGAGCGGAGCAAACAAAATAAATTTTTGTGCTACTGCTACGGAGCATTTCCTTTTCTGTTGCTCTCGTAGCAATTTCGTAGTCGCTCTCGTAGCAACTTCGTAGTCGCTCTCATAGTAGATCTGTACTAGAGGTGGGCATGGGCCGAAATGTTACATCCAACCCAACTCAGCCCATGGGCTTAAAATTTCACCCGCAACCGAAAGCTAAAAAAAATGTGGACATTCAGAGGAAACTGTAATTCTACAAACTAGGAGCACAACATTTAACAATTTTAAGCCCATGGGCTGAGTTGGGTTGGATGTAACATTTCGGCCCATGCCCACATCTAGTACAGATCTACTATGAGAGCGACTACGAAGTTGCTACGAGAGCGACTACGAAATTGCTACGAGAGCAACAGAAAAGGAAATGCTCCGTAGCAGTAGCACAAAAATTTATTTTGTTTGCTCCGCTCTCATCTCGCTTTTAATGCTTGTGCTATTGCTACAACTACGAATAGCGTATCGAAAATTTTTTGCTCTTGCTATTGCTCTGTGCTCCGACGATGTATACTACGGAGCAGAGCAGAAGAGCAATCGTTTTCCGTTTGTGCTCTCTGCTATGCTACGTAGCCCTTCGAAATCAGAGCAGTAGCGGGAGCAAAAAAAAAAACTCCGACGTAGCATAGCATTTTCAATCCCTGGTTCGAAATATTTGTTTTATTGCTGTATGGTTTACCAAAGTCGGCGAGACGACCTTATTCATCTAGAATAAATTCTTTGAACTCTACATTAGTGGGAATATCTTTTGGTAAATATTTACCTACGCTACTCGGGCCCAAAACAGCCTTAAACTACATAAATTTGGTATCAAACGAACGAGAAAAATTCCACGAGAACGACCTCAGGTGTGAATTTATGGAAGAATCCGAATAAGCCTAGCAATGATTTTGTTTCTTTTGCGGTTTTAGGGATCGCACATTTTAGAATTGCTTTGACTTTATCTGGGTTTGGTTTGATGTTTTTTGTGGTTATACCGTGACCATTTGCATTTCTCTAATTGTGGTTTTAGATTAGCATTGCGCAATTTATCAAAGACTCTTTTTAGTAATGTTCTTCTAATGAGGTGGTAAAAACCATTATATCATCTTTACACATCGGATCTTGTAATAAATTGTTCATACATCTTTGGAATGTTGCTGGTGCATTTTTTAGCCCAAATGGCATACGTGTGTACTCGTAATGACCATGTTTAGTGGAGAATGCGGTTTTTTTTTGAGAACAATAAGGCAATTTCGATTTTCGAATGATTCCCTGTTCTATCATTTCATTATGGGGGTATTTGTATGGGTGTTTGTGAATTGGGTCCTCGTACTTAGTTCTGATGTTATGCTTTATTGTACTGGTAAAGGTCAAATTTTTACCTTTTGTATACTGGATATCGGTTAATTCATTTGTTAAATTCTTTTCTTTCCTCGATTCTCTGGGGGAAGATAAGGTATTGATTCTTCTTCTTTATTGGTTTATTTGAAATAGAATTTGTAGTTTGATAATGTTATATTACTTTCTTCATAGTTAATAACGGCTTGACATGCTTTGAGATATTTTGTACCCAATAATATGTCGTCCGTGGATGAAAATTTACGGCAATATAACTTTTGATGGTTGGTGCAAAGTTTGCTTCGTTTTAGTCTTTGGACACATACATTTTCAGCGGATTCTAATGTTTATTTTAATCAAGATCATGTGACTGGTGAAACAGTAACTTTTATGAATAACTTCGTTACTTTTGACGCGACTGCTTTAAGTTTCAACATATGACAGTTTTATATATCTGTTAATTACTTTGCCAAATTTGATCAAGATCATATGGCTCCCATACGAAAAATCTTTGGAAACAGTGACTTTGAAATCTTCGTTATTTCCTATGCTAAAATTGTAGGCCCTTCTTTCTTTTTTAAATAAAACGTTTTTCCACTTTGATGGGTAAGGAAAGAGTTACGAAAAAAGCAAGCGTGTACAATTTTTGTCTCGGTCGAAATTAGCCCCGCCCCTCTGGTGGACATAGGGGTTTGATCGGACGTATTTGGTTGATCTGTTGGATCCACTTGTTCTGTCTGAGCTGTCTGATCCGTGGCTGATTGATGATAATTTTCGGGATATTCCATTCTACTCTGACCACTGGTACCTTCTCTTTGCCTTTTAGTAGGTTGATTTACCCCAGGGTTTTGAGGTTAATTCTAAATTTGGTCAGTATTAAGTCATACTATATATAAAAATATAAATCTCGTGTCACAATGTTTGTCCTCAAAGGACTCCTAAACCACTTAACCGATTGTAATAAAATTCGCACACCATTCGCGATCGCGAATTAAATGGGTTTAATGGCGGCTTTCCGTGTATCGACCGCAGTAGGCGGGGCAGTTACATGTCAACCACGTTGTTGAAAATTCATTCATTTCTGTTTTTGGTTCAAACGAAAAGTTATTAACGAAAAATGACAAGAAACGCATAGGAGCTGATTTGAGCCGCAGTACAAGTAATGCTAATGATCCATTAACAGAAGTACAAATCCAGCAACAAAATACTGATGCACGTGTCATCAAGAAGAATCAGAAGATACATGAATCTAGCATTCCAGTATGAGCCCGATATTGAATATTATGCTCATTCAAAAGTGGTAATTGGTGCTATGGACAAGGAATGTCCGCATTTTCATGCTCTGAAATTCAAAAATGAGCCAGCTGGGCGTGTCACGAAATGTGCAAATACCTGAAAGTGAAACACCAGCTGAACGGCTTACTTATCGGCATGGATCCAGATTCTAACGTGTTCCTAAAGTCAATTCGAAGATTCAATTAATGCTTTGAAATGACATCGTTAGGAGCAACAGAAATAGTTCGAAATACTAATACAAATGGTCAACAATTCATTTCTACGTTCAAAATCAGAGGCCAATTTTATCATAAAATGGGCTCACTGCTGCCAATGCCAAACGAACCACATAAATTCTTACAAATCTACTTTATGGGCGGCGAGGATTCCGGATTATAATAACCTTGATTTACTTAATGCCAGGCGCATCGTTAGCGAGCTAGATGCTCTTAAGAACGAGCACAACGTGTTGTTGAATTACAAAGCGATAAATACACTATCGTATCGATAAATTATAACAATTTAAAAATAATGTTTTGCCTAGCTATTTTTTTATCTACACTAGAAATAAGGAGAAAATTATTTATATGGCAAAACAACGTTTGATGGGTTTTCTAGTAAAGTGTGTATATTTTTGACCAACTCAAGAGGACTTCGAATAGCCATGTCCGTCCGTCCGTCTGAATCAACGCCAACTCCTCCTAGACCGTTGGAGCTACCGAGTTGAAATTTTGCACGTAGGCTTGTATATACTGCAGGGGTTGTATATCTCTGGTTCAGCCGGATCGGACCACTATATCATATAGCTCCATACAAACGGCAAAGTCACGAACAGTGACTTTTCTCAATAACTTCGTTTTTCATTATCTTTTTAAGATAACTATCTTCGTTTTTTGAAAATAAGCAAATAACGATTTTATTTTTTAATCGGGTTCATTCAATTTTATCTTCCATCTCATTATATTGTCATCATATTGTCACTCATCGAAGTCGGTCGTGTTTTTTTTGCGCTCTCGCTTAATTACCGTCTTTCATTCTTTCGTGAAGCTAATTTATAATATTCAATTTAAATTCATTGCCTTACCAATTTTTATACCCTTGCAAAAAGGGTATATTAATTTTGGTCAAAAGTGTGCAACGCATAGAAGGAAGCATCTCCGACCATATAAAGTATATATATTCTTGATCAGCACGACGAGACGAGTTCAAATTACCATGTCCGTCCGTCGGTCTGTCCGTCTGGATCAACGCAAACTCCTCCTAGACCGTTGAAGCTACAGAGCTGAACTTTTGCATGTAGGCTTGTATATACTGCAGGCGTTGTGACTTTTGTCAATAACTTCGTTACTTTTGACGCGATTGCTTTCAAATTAAACATTTGTTAGTTTAATACATCTTTTAATGACTGTGCCAAATTTGATAAGGATCGGGTAGCTATATCATATAGCTCCCATAGGAACGATTGGTGGAAAACAGTGACTTTGATCAATATCTTCGTTATTTCCTAAGCTAAGATTGTAGGCCGTTCTTTTGAACACAATAGCCCATTTAGATTAAACGTTTTTCCACTTTGATGGCTATAGGTAAAGAAAAAGTTAAAAAAAGTTGCAAGGGTATACAAACTTTGACGCGGTCGAAGTTAGCCCCGGCCCTCTGGTTAATAATTCGCAATACTCATCGCGAAGTTTGCGTTAAGTGTACAAACATTTATATATATTAATATCAAAACATTAAAATTAAAACATTAATAAACGCAAATATAATTTTGTTGTCCGACGCGAAAGAGGGCCAGGTTTCAGGGCGTCCCTCAGTCCGTCGGCACATTCGGCTCTACCAGTTCCGGCTTTCGACATTCACCCTATGTCACCAAATGTACAGCAGCTGATATCGTTTAGGAGTCCGGCTTTGGCAGGTGAAACATCCGTTTCCAGGAATATTGCCAATAAAGTAGTTACAAGAGCAGCTATTAAAGTGCTGACTGTTTCAGCTGCTGCTGCGTCTACTGTAGCCGCTACTGCTGTGCTAGTATTCCTACTTCCCTTGTTGTAATTCCACCCAAAAAGCATTTTTTATTTCTAGGCTTGATCCCAATACTACTTCTGAAGAAGAAGTCATAGCCTACATCCAATCCAGGGCAAAGTTCAAGCACCAAACATTGCTGTGGAAAAGTTCCGTTTTTCATATACTCGGGACATTTCGTCCTTTAAAATAAGTGTCTCCCCAGATCTTTTTGGCCAAATATGTCAAAGATTTTTGGCCGGAACCCCTTGTTGTAAAAGAGTATACAATAAAAAAGAAGAATCGGCCTCCGATTGCCTTGCTACCTGTCTCTGTGAATCGTTCCCGCTCGTCTGCACTTGTTGGCGAGTCAAAAAACTAATTTCGTCCCTACGGGGACTAAAGTCTAAACGCTCTAGACTCTATGTAGATAGTCTAGCTTTTGATTTTCATATTCTTGCCTTCACTGAGACTTGGCTGAAGCCTGATATTGCCGATGCTTCAATTTTCCCCTCAAAATATTTAATATATAGACATGATCAGACTATCCGTAATGGTGGTGGCGTTTTGATCGCTGTTGACTCGGCGTTCTCGTCTGAAATTCTCCAGCCTTCCAATCAGGAGATTGAATTTGGTTGTGTTCAAATTACGTTTAATTCTTTTTCTGCCTATATTACTTGTTCGTATATTCCACCACAGTCCGACTTGGCAGTATACACTCACCATTTGGAAGCTATTAAACTTATTTCCTCATATCTCTCTGACAAAGACTTGCTCGTTGTTCTGGGAGATTTTAATTTACCTGAGATTGCCTGGACCCTCGCATTTGATTCTTTATTACTGTTGCCCTCCTTGTCACATTGTATCATAGATGGTCTGCTTGAGTTGTCCCTAACTCAAATAAATCCTGTCCGGAATAGTCGTAACAGGTCACTAGATCTGGTATTTGTGTTGGATTCTTCCAACTGCGATGTTTCCAGGACTGATCCCTTAGTTATCCCCGAAGACAACTTTCATCCAACTTTGGATGTAACCATTGACCTTCCTTTTGGGGTTATGTCTCGACATAATAACTCGATGCCTCCAACCCGATGTTTTCGCAAGACAACTTTGCACGGATATGGACTCTGCCATTTCTGTCTTCCATAAAACTCTTGAGACGTTCTTTGATGTTTGTGTCCCGTGTGTGACTCTAAAATGGTCTGATAGACCTTCTTGGTTGTCACGTGAGTTATGTAACTTGAAGAACGTAAAATCGAGATGTTATAAAAGATTAAAAATGCGGTAAAGCATCGGATTTTTCCCTATATGTAGTTGCTCGATCAAGTTTTATGGTGCTGAATTCACAGTGCTATAAAGATTATTTTCAAGGATGTTAACTTTTCTCGCGATCCTAAGCAATTTTATAACATTGTCAATGTTAAACGTAAGACATCGGTGCACCCGTCTTACTTCTCTGTCGAAAACAATAAAGCTGACACTGATCAGGCAATTGCCGACATGTTTGCGGATTTTTTCAAAACAACTTATTCCTCTTCGATTCATCTAGCAAATCCTTCTTATCTTCATCAGTTGCAATCGTCTAATTGCATAAGACCCTGTGTTTGACGAAAGTTCGGTTCTTAGCGTGCTCAGTTCCATCAAACCAATATATGCACCTGGCCCTGACGGAATACGAGGCTGCGTATTAAGGTTTTGCGCAGAGGCCCTATATAAGCCAATACTTAAGTTGTTTACACTGTCCGTCACATCTTCCGCCTTTCCGCCCAGCTGAAGGGAATCATATGTTATTCCTCTTCATAAAAAGGGGAAGAAGTCCGAAGCCTTCAATTATAGGGGTATTTCTCAATTGTCTGGTATGGCAAAGCATTTGAGAAAATAATAACATCTCAATTGTAGCATTTTTGTGCTTCAATCATTTCGTCATCCCAACATGTGTTTAAAAAACGTAGATCGACAACTAAAACCAAACTTACTCAAATTGCGAAAACAACGATTACATACTTAATCTATAAATTTAAGGCAATGCCACAGAATTAATAATTTAGCGTTTTCGATCAAATAACAATCGTGCGCCCACAGAAATAATCAAAACCCCAATTGTTGAAAAAATTGAGTCCCAAATTATAAACAAAATTGATACTCCAATATTTACAGCTGAGAAAAACCCCTCACTATATCTCAATGTATTTGCCTGAGGACAGGCTATTTTCTTTAGGAGGGGGGAGTCATATATCCAACTTCAATACACAAAAAATCAAACTTTAAAGTAAACATTGTACCAATATCGATCACGCCACTAAAGGCTCAAACTGAATAGATCTATCCTCTAATAGGTTTAAACTTCTAAATTTTGTCTGATTTGGCCATTGCGGGACGCAAATAGGTATCCGAATGCTTAGTAGTCCTACAAATGGAACAGTTCGCAATAAATTCCTTTAGATCACCTATTAAATTGGACCAATAAAAATAGCGTCTGATCCTCTTCGGTTTTTATTTACTCCACTGTGCGCCGCTAAGGGATCTTCGTGATTTTGTTGTATCACATCCAGCACTAATGATTTGGGAATCCAAAGCTTCCAGCACAGGTCATCCGCTACACGATCACCGGATGCGTGTTCTGTTCGCCCATAAATGTATTTGGCTAAAACTTTGACATCGGGTAGCTGTGATTGATTTAATTGAATCTTAGCTTTTAAATCTTTATACTCGTCAGCGTCAAAAGCATCTGAAGACAGATCGAAACTATTCGCTAAGGTATAAATATTACTATAATAGCTGATATATCATCAGAATGTACTCGGGAGCTTTTAAATCTTTATACTCGTCAGCGTCGAAGGTATCTGAAGACAGATCGAAACTATTCGCTAAGGTATAAATATTTTTATATTTTTAATTGTTTGTCCGTTTTATTTGTATTTGTCCACGCGATCGTGCCGTCCGATATGCGGCTGCGCCTCACGGTCGGTCGGTCGGAAGGTGGACAGCGCTCTGCTTGGGCTCGCGCGAAACAGGCTATGTCCTGGTGTCGTATGGGCCACTTGAACGTATTTCGCATTGTACGCCTCAACGTCCAGACAATATAAAAAAATTCATGTTAGCTTCTTATAAGAATTACTTATGTTCTAAATCTTCAATTAAGTTACGAAGGTTTCATCCAAAAGAAGTGTGGTATTGCCGTCGTACTAATTTTTCATAAGGCGTTTGTACCTTATATTCGCTGATAAGGGCGTCCTGCATCATGGCGGACGTCCCTCATCGGGTAGAGTTGTAAAATATAGTCAATTCTCCGTACAATTATTAGTTTCAGATATCACGCTTATTACTGTACTAACGGCTTTTTTGCGGATAAAGCGAAAAAATTATTTTCGGGGTCTTTGGGCGAAAAATAATATCGGTCATGACCAGACTATGATCTACTAGGATGAGTAGCGCCAGTAGTAGTACGCTACAAAATCCTGCGCTTAGATGTTAGACTGGGACGATTGGTCGCGTTCTGTAGTCTCTCCGTCAAACGAACCTGCATTCATGTGTGATCCGTGTAATTAACAAAAGGGGTTACTTAGTAACGGCTCGTATTGAAAACTTTCGCACCTGGCAGTAGGTACCCAACCTGCAGACAAAGTTGTGCTAAAGAATGTCTTGTGCCCACATAAGCTGACACCCACGTTTGATACAACCGAGTATGTGGTATTCAACCGAAAAGTCAATATAGTCCTAGTACAAGGAGGAGGAAAAACATTAACAAGGGAGGTTAGTCATTAAAAATGATTCCAGTTACAGGTACCCATAAAGCTGCAACGACAACCGATAGTGTGCAGACATACGCCGTAAACACCGGAAAGTGAAGCCTACGCTCAGGACGAGGGATTGAAGCTGAAGCTTCTGTGACAGGCGATCGACAAACAGTCATTCCTTTTTGTTTGGTCATTCCTTTTTCCTTTTGTTACTGACAACAGCACAGCGCAGCTATGTAGAAGAACGCGTGAATAAACGCATAAGAACAACTTTGCACTTGTGCTTACTGGAGTAGTGGCTTGATACATTGGCTCGCAGTTAGCCACCTAGCTGCAATGATCATAAAGTCCTTGCGTCGTGTTTAACGTCAGCTCAACCAGAATTTCAACTCTAGCTGAGTATTTAGATGAGGCTTTCAGTCATATCCTCCTTGTGAAGTTACCGCCTGAACAACTTGGAATCGCCTGAACACGCACCCATGTGCAAAAAGACTTTTTCTTCAACTCGAAAGACGGCTTGCATCTTAACACCAATTAAAGAAAAAGTTGAATCACATGGATGCAGCTTGTTTAGACAATTTGCAACGTGTAAATCAATACATTATTCTTAACTAAACATCGCGTAGTATTTGACACTTCGTCTAAGCCATCATCAAAATGATATACACTATGGTTGGTCCTACTATTCAGGAAGATCTGATCCTGACATTACTCTCGTTTCGTCTATACCGCTATGATATAACAAAAGCATGTACCTCGACGATCTACTTTATGGAGAGCTGAATCAATCGAAGAACTCAATGCTAAGACGAGTGAAGTTACCAAACTGCTTTCGGAGCCAGGGTGGAATTTTAAAGGAGCACCAACAGATTATAAATATAATATCAATATTGACAACAAAGTTGGCAACCGAAGATCTTCTATTATTTCGATTTAATCTTCCATTAACCATAGCAAAAAAAAGAATAATAAATTGTAAAAATGGTTGGTTCGGTAGCGACGATACACAAGCAATAGATAATGCGGCCAATGTGGTCAATAAAGTCAAAATTATTGATCACACTAACGATATTAATGCTTTAAGGCTGCTACTGCTTATACTAACTATAGTGTCAGTATGCCAATTTCTATTGACCCTTTAGGTAAAACATAAACTAATAAAGAAAAGATATATGAGCAGAGCCAATAATCTAGACAAAATTTAAAAACAATAAAATCACAATATGACAGAAATTATTGAAAAAATGTATAGTAAGCACACAGATTTCAGGTTAAACTCATTGATAATATTGCAAAACCATAGGGAATTTATTACAATATATAATTTCGAAAACGAATATATTGACACATTCCAGAGTAATGTAAGCCCACTATTCGGTTGTAAAAAAATCGAGATGGGCATCGTGTTAAGCACATTACCCTATGTGGTAATAAAGAGTATCAGCGAAACACACCCAATACTGGGAACAACAGACATATTGATGCTGCGCATGCACCGCTAGAAGCTCAATTGTTTCATTGAACAATGGAATGGAGTACACTAGCAAGAAAAATAAATACTTATAAAGCTAAATTTGAAAAATCGTACAAATGTATTAATTCCAACATTATATACATTGGTATACCATGCGACAATAATCACAGGACAATATAACAATTGTCGATGGCAACAAGTTGTCATTAAATAGGTTTTTGACAGCATTAAGAATTGTCGAACGAACGAAAGCTAATCAGGAAGATTTGGCAGTTGAAGTAATTAAATCAAAAATAATAGGAACAATTCTTTATAGGATACAGAATGAAAACACAATCATAGGCATAATCAACAAACTAAAGGGTAACGGCAAAGGTGAATCCACCGACGTATTAAAAGCCAAACTGTTAAACATAAAACAAAAAGGCAAAATGGCATCGCAATATGCAACCGATATAGACAACTTGCAAAAGCAACTTCAGGCTGCCTATATTGACGATGGTCTAGACTCTGATAATGCCGAAAAATTCTCAACGAAAGAGTCCATAGCTGCCATGGTTAAGAACAGTGAGCATGAAAAGCTAAAAATCGTGCTAGAAGCTGGTAACTTCGTCAATTTTAATGATGCAATGGGCAAGTATAACATTGCAACACTGAAATGACTGGAAGTGCTAGCACAATACTATTTCAGCGCGGACGAAATAATAGGAGGTAGTTACTACACTCAAAGAGGTAGAGGCAAGAGCCGAGGTAACTACAACTCCTATAGTAATAATAATTACTACAATGACAGAAGAAACAATAGATGAGGACGAGGTTACTGCCGAGGTAGTTATAACTCAAACCGGAACAACAACCAGAACAGGAACGGCTATAATAGTAACAATAGCAATAATGTCCGAATTACCCAAAGCAACAAGGGAAACGGACAAGCTCCTCCAAGTGCTCAAAATTAAAAAATAAAGTCTATTCTATTATCCTAAGTCTTAATAATTTCGTATTATTTAAGAATGTTAAAACAAATAAGAAAATAACATTTTTAATTGATACCGGTGGTGCACCTTTTTCTATAATAAAAGAAAATTCTGATGTATTTCATGACATCGAAGTAAATAAAACAACTATAGACATTCGAGGCATTGGAGAAGGAGTAATAAACTCCAAAGGCATAGTCTCAATTGAATTGCAGACAGATATATTATTCCATACGAATTTCATCTGCTTCATTCAGATTTCGCAATCCCATGCGATGGAATAATAGGATAAGATTTCATAAAAACTTCTAATTGCAAATTAGATTGTTGATATGGCAATTCTGTGCTGTGTCTGTCAGCTGTACATGTGGCAACCCTAGTTAAGCTTATGTTGAATAAAATAGAGCTCACTCTCATCTAACCAACCAAACGTTGTAGTTCTACACTTTTCACACACCAACAGGTTATGGGCCTCAGTGTTAAGTGTATTCACTTAAAAACAGTGTGAAAGTATTGAGTGGTCAAGATTCGTGTATTTTTCTCGGCATAACGGACATTGCAAGAAAAATGAGTTCGATGCACAATATTGAAAAGTTGGACGACGCCAACTATGACACGTGGTGCGTACTTGTACGAAGCGTGTTGGTACATCAAGATTTGTGGTCAGTGGTTTCAGCAGAACCAAAACTGATGAAGCGTTGGAACCATGGAAACGTCAAAACGACAAGGCCATCGCGGTGCTGTTTTTGTCAATAAGTGCGCCGCAATTGAACTCCATAAAAAAGTGCGAAAGAGCTAGCGAGATATGATATATATATATTAGATTACAGTAATTCAGAAGATTGGTTTATACTTAGACCACGAAATTTAACGTACCCAATTTATGTTCCAATAACATTCAGTTCTGGTAATAGCTTAACACTTCTACCAGCAAGATCCCAAGTGGTACGCAAAATAGAACTATCTTCTGTAATGTTCACAACCCGGAATGAATCCAGATCATGTACATCCCCCTTAGTCAAAGAATCTTCTTTGATCCAAAAAGAGGTCAGGTCAGAGGTCAGCCTATATTGGTAATTTCTCTCGCAGTCCCCAATCATCAGATGTTATGATGGGCAAGAGTACCACAAATTAGGCCAAAGCCAACACATCTACGGGCTTAATGTATCGAGAAGTTTAGTCCGGGTGGGACTTCTGGCTGTCGGCTAGCAAACAGTCTTTGGGGGATTCTTTTGACCAGCATTACTCAATACACCCGTAGCACATAAAATAAAACAAAGTCCCTAGAGCACGAATATTTCACAATTATTTAACCAAAAGAGATGAACTAGAAGGATAGAGAAAAAGAGTATGTTAGTATCGCACGAATAGGGAAGCTATGAGGATGTTTTTATAGCTTCGAGTCTAAACCCCCCCAACCAATAATTTTCCTTTCGCAAGATTCTGGAAAATCCCAATACAATTCAGCTCACCGCTCACATTTCGCTACAAGGAAGATCACATAACTGTTACTCAAACATTACAAAATGATATTTATTCACGAGGGTTACGGAATACCAAAATACTTCAATAGGTCGGAAACATAATCCGAATTGACCAAACTAAAATTGTGATTCTTATAATACACGGTAATCAAATTAAATAATTGGATCATTTCAGGCATCCAAAAGCCAAATTAGGGATAATATGTTTTGTTTTGTGAATCTTAATTGTAAGGTGGATATATATAAACTTATAGATATTCGATAATGAAAATGTCAATTGGAATTTGGAAGTCTCCACCTAAATCACGAGATTAATTATAAATAACTGTAGGCTCGCTCACACAGTCAAGGGCGATTCTTAATATTGTTTCAATTTTTCAACAATGATTGGTAGTTTTCTTTTTATACCCGTGCAAAGCTCGTCCGTCCGTCCGTCTGGATCAACGCAAACTCCTCCTAGATCGTAAGAGCTAAAGAGCTGAAATTTTGAATGTAGGCTTGTATATACTGCAGGATCACTATATCATATAGCTCCCATACAAACGGAGAAGTCACGAACAGTGACTTTTCTTAATACCTTCGTTATTTTCTAAGCTATGATCATGAAACTTAATAACGTTGAGTTAATTACACATATAAACGACTATGCCAAATTTGATCAAGATCGGGTGACTGACTATATCATATAGCTCCCATAGGAACGATCTTTCGAAAACAGTGACTTTTGTCAATAACTTCGTTACTTTTGACGCGATTGCTTTCAAATTAAACATTTGTTAGTTTAATATATCTGTTAATGAGTGTGCCAAATTTGATAAGGATCGGGTAACTATATCATATAGCTCCCATAGGAACAATCGGTGGAAAACAGTGACTTTGATCAATATCTTGGCCGTTCTTTCGGAAACATTGGCCCTTTTAGCTTAAACGTTTTTCCACTTTGATGGCTATAGGTAAGGAAAAAGTTACCAAAAAAGTTGCAAGGGTATACAAACTTTGACGCGGTCGAAGTTAGCCCCGGCCCTCTGGTTTTTTAATATTTTGTTTTAGTTTTACGGTACTTGAGAGTTATTCTTATTTGCTGATCATTTGACACTGAACTCTCGCTTTCTTTTTGCCACCGCTGCGCATGATGCCACTTTGCCACTTTGCTAGGGTTTCACTACTAGAACTATCGAACTTCTAAGCTCAGCTCAAACAAACGCCTTAAAATTTAAAAATATCATTTTTGGAAGTTACTCTGTCCAAAATTACTTCTAAAGACTTCTTGTCCTACTTTGAAATTAACCTTCTTGGTTCTCAGATAATTTACCTTTGCATTCTGCTCCGCTGCCTGTTCTATATTCTTCTTGAGTAAATTGGGCCGTAATGCCAACTGATCGTTTTTTCGCAACACGTTATTCGATTCATTTAGCATGTTAATCTTTTCGAGAAGAGTGTATTGCGAACCATGTGTAGCCATGTCAAAGCTAAACAAAGCATGGAAAGAAGAGCATCCTATACTCTGATGATACGAATTTCTTAGTGCACAACTTAAAGCAGGTACATGCACTAAATTCGCTTGCCTTGAATTGTGATCCGTTGTCGCTATCCAATATCTCGGGAACTCCGTATCTAAAGAAAATGTTATCCTGCAGGTACTCTTGAATCACATTGCTCTTAAATACTTTAAGGGTTTGAAGCCAATGATACTTGGATAAATGATCAACCTACTATCAGGAGTCCGATATATAATCGCTGAAAAGGTCTCTCTGATACTGCGGGCTTACCCATTGGTGGCTTTAAGATTTGGTTGGGTGCTTTCGTTGACTTGCACGTCTCACAGTTTCGTATATAATCACGCACCTGTACCACCATATAACTTCTTTTGACAAACTTTGTGGGATCCATAATTTCGAATTATTGACTTGGCTGGCGCTGTTCCATCATCATGCTCCGTGAGTATATAAACAAATTGATCTATTATTTTCCGGGTATCTTTCCTGTTCTTTTTTAATTTTCTCTCTTAGTTGTTGATACTCTTCGTCATAGAAACTAGGAGAGTTCAAATCGACTAAGGGGCGAAGTTCCTCCAAAGCACACAAATCCTCTGAAAACATTCTGGACAAAGCGTCGGGTACTACATTATCTAGACCTCGTCGGGGACTTACTTCAAACTTGAACCTTGCAGCTTCATGGCCCATCTCGCGAGTCTTCCTTTCAAATCTGTTTGTCGCATCAACCAAACTAAACTAGAGTGGTCGGTTATGACTTCGAATTCCTGTAGTTCCAGATAGCAACGGAATTTTTCAATTGCTTCCAAAGCAGCCAAGCACTCGCGTTCTGTTACGCTATAGTTTCGTTGAGGAGGAACTTCTTCGACATAAACGCTATAGGTTTCTCAGCTCCTTCTTCGTCCAATTGAACCAACATTGCGCCGATGCCATAGTTGCTTGCATCACAATGCACGAAGAATTTCTTATTGAAGTCTGGATTGATCAAGATCGGTGCAGAGGTAAGCTTTTCCTTAAGTTTTTCAAAGGCAATTTGAGCTTCCTGTGTCCATAAAAATTTCTTTTTCTTAGTTAGCAATTGGGTTAGCGGAAATGTAATATCAGAAAAATTATCAATCAATCTACGATACCAACCAACAACACTCAAGAAACCTATTTGCTTTATCGTTTTCGGAATTGGCCAAGTCTTTATTGCTTCTATTTTGGCAGGGTCTGTTGAAATTTCCTCCTCTTCCTATAATATAGCCCAGATATGGTACTTCTGTATCACAAAACTTTGTCTTTTCTATATTTAACGTTAGATTTGCCTTCCTAAATTGCTGACATACGGATCAGAATTTCTAAATGAGTATCAAAGTCTTCTGACACCACACAGAGATCGTCTAGGTATCCGAACACACAGTATTTCAGATCTGCTGGAATAAAATTGTCTATCAATCGTGCCATGGTTTGCGAAGAGTTGCATAATAATGCATAATAATGGCATTACAGTGAACTGGTACAATGGGCGGCCGATGGATTTTTCTGAAAGGACAATTTGCCAGTAGGCATCTTTTAAATCAATTTTTGTAATAAAGTTTGCCTTGGGCAGTCGCGCGAAAATTCCATCTATGCTTTGCGACGCATAGGAGAACTCCAAGGACTATTGGCTCTCTCGATCACTCCCATTTCCAACATTCAGTCGATTTCTTTATACATCAACTTTTCCACCGCTGGCGACACAGGATAGATGCGTTGTTTGATTGGAGTTGCCTCTTTGATCTCTTTATCATGAAGAATAAGTGGAGTTCGGCCTAATCCCTGTTGTTTAAAATCCGGGCACAATTGAATAACACCATTTAATCTTTTTTCTTGCTTTGGGGTTAATAAACATTTCTTTTTGTCATCAATCGACTGAATATTTTTATCTAATATGGGAGTCTTACAACGAGATGAAAATTCTGGACATAACTCAAAAGATTTCCAGAAATCGATTCCTAAAATAACTCGTTTCGCTAATGACGGGATAATAAAAAGTGAAAGAGGTTTTCGCTTGCTTTCGTATTGCACCTCTGTTCTTATTATTCGGGTAACTGGATGTCTTTTCCCATCTGCTGTGGCCACACTTGAAACAATAGTTGAAAATCCGGGATATTTCGTCCAGTCTTTTGCTGCTAAATCTGATCCGATACAACTGATATTGGCTCTAGTATCCAATAGACCAAGCTCAGAAAATTCGAGAAACTTTACTGGAACGTAAAAACGGCCATCTGCGGCTTTGTTAATCATAGACACTATTATTTGTTTTTGGACATCTTTTACTTTCTTCCAAAAGCCACGCAGACATTCGCTTGAGCGACTTCTAATAAACTGACAAGTTCCAACCTCCTGTGCAATGATTTCATCTCGAATCGCTAACTAGTTTTGCAGCCGTTGATGGTATGGTAGTCTGAGATATGGCTGAATTTTATTTTCTCGCCGATTCGTCCCGGTACTCTGTCAAATCTGGTGTTCTGAGGGTCCACTCGACTGCGATGGATGGATGGGCCCTGATCGCATACATTACATTGTGGTTTGTAGACATTTTCCTTTCCACATCCGTAGCAAAAATGCGGCGCTCTTCTAAGCACATGTCCCAACTGTGTCCTTCGATGCCACAATTCCAACAAATGTATTTCTTTTCCTTGACATGAATTGCATTTAACTCCGGTTGAATCCTCGGGATTTTCGTCTGTCTCTTCGAGTAAAGCGATATTCTTCCTAACATTTGTATACTTCGTAATGCGTTTTCCTGATTGTTCACGGAGAAATTGCTCTCGGCAGTGCACCAACTGGCGAAGTTTAGATACCGATTCAATTGGAACATATAATAAAGCTTCTCGTACTTCTGAAATCAGGTTTCTTTGTAGCTGATGTACGAGTCGTTTTTCCTCCAAAGGTATTACCAATCTCGATATCAAAGTCATTACGTCTTCATAGTAAACATCAAATGCTTCACCATTCCTTTGTTTTCGGTTACGTATTTCTTCAAGAATCAAATCATCATCCTTAAAATCGTCGTATTCTTGTTTTAAATCCATACAAAATTCTTCCCAAATAACTTCGTCATGTTCTTTTCGATAGCGCCAATACCATTTTTTGGCTCTTCCGGTTAACAGTAGGTGCAAATTTCTGCACACCGGTGTAAAATCACCCTGAAAATTATCTACAGTTAATGCTTTTATTCTGTATAGAAACTCTGATACTGTTGGACCTTTAGGAGACCCATCAAATTTAATACCCCAACTTTGTACTAATTGGGCGGCTTTTCCAGGATTAATATAATGGTGTGATATTGAATCTGATCTTGGAGTTGGAACGCGATGCTCATCGTGGTTGCTAGATCGCCCAACTGAATTATTTAAATTCAAATTTCCCAATCTCTGATCAATTAAATATTCCATTCTCTCAAAAATTGAATTAACATTTATCTCAGCTGCTCGATTTGAAATTGATTGTTGCTGTGTTCGAGCTGAACGCTGGTTGTGTTGATTCGAGTTCTCCGGTTTACGTGCCGTTGAAGATTTAGGTTTTATATCTCTACCTCCTGATTTTGACTGACTAGCCGGAGATGCTACATTGCTTGATTGTTATTGAGCTCTAGTATTATGCGTCTTCTTGTTTTTATTACTTATGGGACCCGCAACTTGATCTGACATTATAAAATGGACTTGTATATAATTTTCTATACACTCCTGATGAAAAACATGATTACATTTAGTAATCCTAGGCTCTTCTGTTTCTAATAAGGCTTTCAAGCAAATTGTACATTCTGCTTCTGGTAGCACACTCAATTCTTCATTACTCCAAATAACTGGCATTTTAACTATTTTTCCAGAAAAAATTACTTTAGATACTTTATTTAATTTGTTTAAATAGATTCTATCATATAAGAACTATCTTGCATGTTTTAAAAGTGAGGGTGAGCAAAATTATAGGTGCGGTATAGAGGGAGAATTGAACTAATCGATAGTTCAATCTCAGAAATTTATATGTGAAGGGATAGCGAAATCTTGTCGTCCTAGACCTAATCATCTGTATCAAATCCAAAACGAAAAGACTAATTTCAACCAACCTCATAAACTGAACTCACTTTTTATCATCGGTCAGAATTCGGGCCTAGCCAAATCTCTGCAGTTCCAGATGAACAAGCAGTCAATTCATTGATATCCGCTGAAGCATTTGTTCTATTGTAATTACAAGAAATGAATGGAATCAATAAACTAAAATGCTAACGCTGACATCACAAGCCTATTGTGCTTTCTGGTCGTAAAATCGAAACAATCAATATACGTCTGTTACTATTTTGTAGAGTTTGTATTTGTTTCTAAGTATATTCACCGAATCATGCTTAAGCGCCTTATCACTGGTCAGAACTCGGATTCTCCAAATATCTGCATTCCTAAGAAGAAGTCACTCAAACAACCATCCGTGAATACAAAAAGAAAGCGAAATGAAAAGAAAATAAAAATATTTGATAGCAAAGGATAGATAATAAGGCTGGGGGATTTTATTAAGAGATATAATAAGAAGTAGGAGAAGGAAAAAGGAACCTGAAATTCTTGAACCCTTCAGTTCACCCTGAATCCTAAAAAGAACCACTGTTGAACCGAGAAACTGTATACAAGTATAACAAGCCCCCTAGTTGGCGCCAAAATTATGTAATGTACACAACCCGGAATGAAACCCAGATCATGCACATCCCCTCTTAGTCAAAGAATCTTCTTTGATCCAAGAAGAGGTCAGGTTCAGCCTATATTGGTAGTCTCTCTCGCAGTCCCTAATCATCAGATGTTATGATGGGCAAGAGTACCACAAATTAGGCCAACACATCTACGGGCTTAATGTATCGAGAAGTTTGGTCCGGGTGGGACTTCTGGCTGTCGGCTAGCAAACAGTCTTTGGGAGGATTCTTTTGACCAGCATTACTCAATACACCCGTAGCACATAAAATAAAACAAAGTCCCTAGAGCACGAATATTTCACAATTATTTAACCAAAAGAGATGAACTAGAAGGATAGAGAAAAAGAGTATGTTAGTATCGCACGAATAGGGAAGCTATGAGGATGTTATTGTAGCTTCGAGTCTAAACGCCCCCAACCAATGATTTTCCTTTCGCAAGATTCTGGAAAATCCCAATACAATTCAGCTCACCGCTCACATTTCGCTACAAGGAAGATCACATAACTTTTACTCAAATATTACAAAATGATATTTATTCACGAGGGTTACGGAATACCAAAATACGTCAATAAGTCGGAAACATAATCCGGTTTGATTAAACTAAAATGATGATTCTTATAGTAAACGGTAATCAAATTAAATAATTGGATCATTTCAGGCATAAAAAGCCAAATTAGGGATAATATGTTTTGTTTTGTTGAATCTTAATTGTAAGGGGCGATATATAAACTTATAGATATTCAAAAATGAAAATGTCAATTGGAATTTGGAAGCCAAAGCCAACACATCTACGGGCTTAATGTATCGAGAAGTTTGGTCCGGGTGGGACTTCTGGCTGTCGGCTAGCAAACAGTCTTTGGGGGGATTCTTTTGACCAGCATTCCTTAATACACCCGTAGCACATAAAATAAAACAAAGTCCCTAGAGCACGAATATTACACAATTATTTAACCAAAAGAGATGAACTAGGAGGATAGAGAAAAAGAGTATTATATTATACCTTCGGGTCTAAGCCCCCCAACCAATGATTTCCCTTTCGCAAGATTCTGGAATAACACATAACTTTTACTCAAACATTACAAAATTATATTTATTCACGAGGGTTACGGAATACCAAAATACTTCAATAAGTCGGAAACATAATCCGAATTGGCAGTCCTCGGTAGATGAGTTGTCTAAGTGGCCCTGTCATGTAGTAACTGAACAACGAGGATCCGGGTTCGAATCCCAGGCTAGTGTATGGATGTAGTTTTCGTCTAATTTTAAGCCGAAGGCCGTAGTTGCCAGTGCTTGTAAAATATAGTTAGGTTGATAGTTTACAACTATATCCTATACTTTAATAATAATAATAATAGTCCGAATTGACTAAACTAAAATGATGATTCTTATAATATACGGTAATCAAATTAAATAATTGGATCATTTCAGGCATCCAAAATCCAAATTAGGGATAATATGTTTTGTTTTGTGAATCTTAATTGTATGGTGGATATATATAAACTTATAGATATTCGAAAAAGAAAACGTCAATTGGAATTTGGAAGTCTCCACTCAAATCACGAGATTAATTATAAATAACTGTAGGCTCGCTCACACCGTCAAAGGCGATTCTTAATATTGTTTCAATTTTTCAACAATGATTGGCAATTTTCTTTTTTCTTTAATATTTTGTTTTTGCTTTACGGTACTGGAGAGAGCCCCTCCTATTTGCTGATCATTTGACACTGAACTCGCTTTCCTTGTGCTTACAAACAGGGAAATACCAGAACGATCATGATTTATGTCAAGAACTTAGGACTTACCCATCCGTCCAGTCCGTCAAAGGCCTTCGTTGTCCGCTGGATGATGCTTAGGAATAAAATGTTAGGTTAAATCAAGCGTCCGGCCTTCCTATGCAACAAATTCGGTCTAAGGGACTCTCAATCTGCAACGAAGAAACCTCTCTGCCCGTATCCGATTCGGGCGGCTATTCCAAGCCAGCCGACTCTTTTCGAACTGTGTCTGTGCCCTTCACGGTGTGCAGCTTTTGAGCCCACGGTGTCTCATAAATTATACCTGGCAAATTCTCGGAATTCACATATAAAATTCCTTGATTAGGCTTTCAGCATTCAATTTAATTATGGCTAAGTTTTCAAAAGAACTTATTAGAAACTTCAAAAGAATTAAATATCCACAAAAATTAACTTACGATAATAAGATTCACAAAACTTTATATTAATTGTTGTCCTAGATGCTCCAGACTTATATTTAATTAATAATTTGGCTTGATGGCCAAGAAAATTTAAGATTTAAATTTTTATATATTTTCTGAAGGAGCAGCGTGGTTTATGCGTCTAGCCCGGGGCGGAAGTTCGCCAGAAAAGAGTGTGACCAATGCATGTGATCGCGCGCGATGCCACTTCGCTAGGGTTGCATCAGTAAAACTATCGAACTTCTAAGCTCAGCTGATTATTTTTATCGACACAATTACCCACCACTTACTGAAGTACAAACTAACGCCTTAAAATTTAAAAATAAAACTAACGGCAGAAGCTGGCACTACACTTCAGCAGAAGATAACCTTTTAATTCCAATC
>NW_025814317.1:0-78653 GCF_018902025.1 Drosophila willistoni | reverse complement strand
TGATAAAATAATTAGTTTTTATTGCTTTTAAACATCCCAATAAAAAATGAGTCAATTCGAATAATTCTAATGATTCGAGTGCTTTAGTACAATTCGATGTTTTGACACTCAATTCATTGCCTCTTCATTAAACAGAGTTACGTATTTTGCGAGATATGACAAGTACAAACTACACTCATTCATTTCATTGTGTAGTTGTCACTTCATTTATTTGAATTCAATTCGAATGGATTCATTGACTTTGACTTTGCTTCCATTCATGCAGAAGAAAACTAAGATTGTGGGCCTTTCTTCGGAAACATTAGCCTTTTTAGCGTAAACGTTGTTCCAATTTGATGGCTTAGGTAAGGAAGAGTTACCAAAAATGTTGCAAGGGTATACAAACTTTAACGCGGTCGAAGTTAGCCCCGGCCCTCTGGTTATTGGTATATATAGTTGCTTAGTAAATGCGCTCATTTTGTTTGTGTAAAGATTTTTGCCATGCCTCTTTCCGCCCCGTATTTTGAAAAAACTCGAATACCTCCCGTAATTTTACCTTGTGCAATCAAATATGGCACACTTAAATTGATACTACTATCCAGCAAAATACCAAATTGATCAAAATCAGACAAAACCAGAGGGCCGGGGCTAACTTCGACCGCGTCAAAGTTTGTATACCCTTGCAACTTTTTTGGTAACTCTTTCCTTACCTATAGCCATGAAAGTGGAAAAACGTTTAAGCTAAAAGGGCTAATGTGTCCGAAAGAACGCCTACAATCTTAGTTTTTCTTCTGCATAGGAAATAACGAAGATATTGATCAAATCACTGTTTTCCACCGATCGTTCCTATGGAGCTATATGTATAGTAACCCGATCTTTAATCAAATTCGGCACAGTCATTAACAGATATATTAAACTAACAAATGTTTAATTGAAAGCAATCGCGTTCAAAAGTAACGAAGTTATTGATAAAGTCACTGTTTTTCGAAAGATCGTTCCTATGGGAGCTATTGATATAGTCACCCGATCTTGATCAAATCGGCATAGTCGTTTATATGTATAATAAACTCATCAATATTAAATTTCACGACAATAGCTCAGAAAATAACGAAGTTTATTGAGAAAAGTCACTGTTCGAATTTGCCATTTGTATGGAAGCCTATATGATATAGTGATCCGATACGGCTGAATCCGAGATATACAACGCCTGCAGTATATACAAGCCTACATGCAAAATTTCAGCTCTGTAGCTCTTACGGTCTAGGAGGAGATTGCGTTGATCCAGACGGACGGACGGACGACGGACGGACATGGCTATTTGAACTCGTCTCGTCGTGCTGATCAAGAATATATATACTTTATATGGTCGGAGATGCTTCCTTCTATGCGTTGCACACTTTTGACCAAAATTAATATACCTTTTTGCAAGGGTATAAAAACAGTCGAGTTATGGCCGTGGCTAGTGGGGGCGCTAGGGTGCTCGTATGATTGAGTGAGCGAGATACTAAAATATGCTTGTAAAAGCATGTAAAAATGCATATGTTTAATAAATTTAAATATTTGTTTTACTGGCGCTTTTGTATACCTAGTCGGCGAGGACGACTTACTTCATTTATTAATATAAATTCCTTACTGTGTTCGTAAGTATTTTTCTTGCAAGTCATTCGATTGCATTTAAAGTTAGTTTCAGTAAAGATCCTAATAAAAATTCAAGTTTATAATTAAAGGTAGTGATTTATTTGATTGTATTAAGATCATGTTACGACAGCTCAACAGTTAATGAAATCGAAGACTACACGATTAAATTGTTTATAGTAAGCTTTGGATGATTTAAATATTCAGGGGTCTGTATCTTGGTAATACAGATGGTATATCCTTGCCGATCAGGAGATTCAAAAGGCCAAAGCCTAACTAAAAGAATAATTTTAATTGTGATTTTTGCGACCTTTTATTGTGGTATGATTGCCGGTTCTAGGTCAAATTGATGTTCTTATTTTCATCTCCGATATATTTCGACCACTCATCCGGTGGTCGTCTTCAGGCAACTATAAAAACACCTAATTGTGATTTCTTTAGCATTGATTTAATAACAATAAACAGCTACTTATTTTTACACGTCGCACACTGTGCTACACACTGACTTGTCCCTAATAAATGCCTGTATAAATGCGCTCAGTTGTACAGAAAAGATACAGATCTACCTTATAATTAAGTCTTATATTTGTCAGTATTATATATTATATATTATTATATAAACTACGTTTCTCTTGTCCATTGTATCTCGAAATAAAGGCAATAAGACCACATGTGCAATTAATTTTAAAAAAGAATAAACCCGAAAATATAAAGACAATCCCAAGGGATTAATAATTAAAAAATCAGGTGTGGGGTTTGCCCTAAAGAAAGTCTTTTTATGAAATACACCGAAATCATTAAATTAATTAAAACCGTCAAGGAAGTACCTTGTGACAATGATGCGTCAATTTATCAATTGCGAGTATTGGTAAAAGCAGTCATGTCTGAGAATCAGTTGGAAGCCTCTTGGCGAAAGTGAATGTACCCGAAGAGCAGCAATCAGCCACGCAGGCGTCTGCGAATGTGCTTGCCGGACAACATGTGGATGTTGGTCCGGAGCCTCCTAGCTGGAGCAGCGCGGCTTAGAAACAGTGAGCAGACAAGTTACACCGGATCAAGGGGTGGTAACCAGTCTCGTGAAACCGCTGTAGGACCAGACGCGAATGTGCATGTTCGTGAAAGCGCACAAGCGAGTAAAACCGACGAATTGCCTTCGATTCTTAGTAACATCGAATTGTATAAGTAAGTGTGTAGCTCGTCCGAATTCAGACCGTACGCAGGCCATTACGCCCGCTGCAAAGGAGAAGAGATGTTTTTAATTTCCGCCAGATTGGTCACTTAATTACTGATTGTCCACGGCCCGGAGAGACAAAAGAAAGTTGCCATCGGTGCTTCAAAGTGGCCCAGATGGCCGCATGAGCGCTAGTGAAGATCCGGACACCATTGATGATAAATCATTTATTCAATTAGTAAGTTTAAGAATGATGTAAAATATTTTTGCCCTATTAGATTCCCGAAGCCCAGTAAGTTCGCCAGTAGAACGTTGATGCCGCATTTCCATTGCAAATTTTTAGTTCTGTTTTGCAAAAAATATTATGAAATTAAAATTTTCATTTATTCCCGATAATATTATGCCGACGCAACTACTTCTTGGTAGAGACGCCTTGAATAAAATAGGTCTTAAGTTCTCATTGATTGAAAATGAAAGAAAGTATGAAAAGAATTCTATATCATTAAAGAGTACCATTGCTTTTGTCTACAAATCCTTCTGCATCCCTATTTACTAAATATCCTAAGCATAATACCATTAGTAATAACACCACTGATCTAAATAATAATGAAATAACCCTAATGTAAACAGGACAGCATCCCCGTTTCGAGAATGGCCAACAAAGTTGGAAACCGTTTGTGCAACATTGTCAGATACCGGGAATACTACTGTTGGCAGGAAATTTGATTAGGCGCGATGCGTGAGTACCGAGACATTGTGCATGAACATTACATTGACCGATTTTCAATTAATTACGGATTGCCCAAATATATGATGAGAATATGTCTGCAGTCCTAGAAAAATGTCTTATATTATTTGTTTAAGATTATTGGAATTTCTACCACTGTAATTACATTACCATGTTCTAAAAGCTTCGGTTACATAGAAATTGCACTTCGCAAGTCCCAACATAAAAACTTAAAAACTATATAAAGTCGTTTATTCGTTCATTTGATTGCATTCATCGTTACATCATCTTGGACAGTATCATTGGACTTTTCAGCTTACATCATCTTCTTGGACATTCATCATTGGACTTCTTCATCATTTAAATAATCATCTTGGATAGTCGTCATTGGACTTCTTCATCATTGGCCTTTGCGAGAGTGTGTAAATTTATATTATAAATTTTCACTCAAATTTTGACCCAATGCCACTCATTGGAGATCGTAAAGCTTTACACTGCTTTACACTCACATGTAAAACACTCCTAAGCTTTAACACGTGTTAACTATAAGCACAGCGGAGTAAGTACTCAATCTGTCATATAGAGAAATGAACTACGTATTAAATCTCACTTATTAAGCTCTTGAGTGAAACCTAATGAATTCGAGTGTTTTTTTAAAACTAGAACTCGTTTAGCTCACATTTAATTCATTTTAGCTTGCTACATTACTTACTATAAGGGCCCAAATGTCTCCACCAGTTGAAACGCAGCTTCTACCTCTTAGACAACAACGGAATCAACTGCAATCTAATATTCAAAGTTTAAGAGCTAGAATCGATCTTGAAAATGATCCTATTATATTAGATTGTCAGTCTCAAATTGTTGAGTTATATTTTAAACAGGCATTACAAGTTCTGCCCAAAATTGAGAAGCTAGATCCAGCAGATGCGAATCGAGCAGAGATAGAAAATCTTTTTATCGAAACAAAGGCAATCATATTACGGCGCATCGGCGCAAGTACCAAGGAAAAACCAGAAGAACTTAGTTTCTTTAAAGGTGGACACCATGGTGGACATCATAATCATGAAGACAACTCATTGTCCAATGTGGACAAATTTAACTATATAATAAGTTGATTATCTGGCCAAGCTCTAAACGTAGTCTCGCTATTTCAAGTATCAGACGAAAATTATCCCAAGGCCCTAGATCGCCTCAGCGAGGGATAGTACAAGAAAGTTCTTATTTTCGTAGAACATGTATGAAGTTTATTTAACATTGCTAGCATGAAAAAGGCAGACGCTATTACCCTACGTACCATTTTGGAATCGGTTTTAGCTCTACGGTTCATTGTTGTCTCTTGGGTCTGAAGCTGATGTATTAAACGCAGTACTTATTCCTATTTTTACGTCAAAAATTGATCTTGAATCCAAACAAGCATACGATCGGGTTCAAGAATACGATAAATTGCCAGACTGGGCCGACTGTTATTAAATTCTCTGTCGACACTTTCACTATTTGGAAGGTTATCTGCGAAACCGACAAGAGGAAAGACCCGTCAGAGACAAAATTCGTAGTAGTTCAAAATTATTTGTTGCAGCCCAAAGTAGATGCATTCAATGTCAGTCAACTGAGCATAGGTTAGCATTCTGTCCAGTTTTTAATTCGCTACCTTTTATTGAGCGATTTAAGATTGTTAAAACAGCGTCATTTTGTTTGAATTGCCTCAATAAGGGTCATCCAGCCTCAAAGTTTCCTTCATTGAATAGATGTCGTCATTGTGGAGGTTTACATCACACAAACATGCATAAGGATTCAAACGTGCAGGGAAATTATCAACCAGATGGACCTTCTATTTATCATTAATCGCAACAAATCATTCATAATACACATGACGAAAGTAAAACATTTGCAACATCAATGTTGACTCGCCACGCTCGGCGGGGATTACTTCCAACAGCAATAGTTCTTATTCAAGACAAACTTGGTGGGTTTCAGCTCGCAAGAGCATTACTTGATTCGTGCTCTGAGCTTACCTTTATAACTGAAGAATTAGCCAAAAAGCTTCAGCTTCCGTTTCGTTACGATCATTATGAGATTGCTGGAATCGTTGAAATATGAACACATATGAAACATTCCGTATCTACCACAATTCGTTCAAGAATATCTCCAGATGAATGGAATATGTAGTTTATCGTGACTAAATCTATATATAAGAGACTAGATGTGTTAAATTGGGCCATTCCCAAAGAAATTGAGTTAGCCGACCCATTCTTTTATAAGCCCGGAAAGGTGGATTTATCGCTTAGCGTAAAGAAGTTTTTTGATCTACTTAAGACGGGTAAAATTAGTTTAGGAATTGGTCTTCCTCATCCAGTGGAAACTCATTAGGATAGATCGTCGGGGTAATATTGCTGAACCTCAATCAACTCAACACTATACTTGTAATTTAACACAACAGCAGACCTTAACATATTATTAGAAAGGTTTTGGAAAATGAATGAAATACATGAAATTCAAAATAAAGATATTTCGTTAACCTCAGGGCGCATACAGGTTTAGTTGCCTTTAAAGGAATCGCCTGAACTATTTGGAGACTCGTTGGCCTGTGCAAAAAGACGTTTTCTTCAACTCGAAAGACGGCTTGCATCTCAACACCAATTAAAGGAAATGTACATCGATTTTTTAGATGAATATCTTGAATCACATGGAGGTAGCTTCGTTAGATAATTTGCAATCGGGAAATCATTACATTATTCCTCACCATTGTGTCCTTAGACCGCAGAGCTCTTCAACTAAACTTCGCGTAGTATTTGACGCTTCGTCTAGATCATCGTCAAATATATCATTAAATGATACTCTCATGGTTGGACCTACTATTCAACAAGATCTAATCCTAACATTACTCTCGTTTCGTTAGTATCGCAATGGTATTACAGCTGACGTAACAAAAATGTACAATTTCTCGTCGCGCCTGGGGATAGAAGTTTCCAATAAATCTTGTGGAGAGAGTCACCGCAAGAACCTATTCAATTATTTCAATACCTATGGGATGTCGTGCGCTCCATTTCTCGCAATCAGGTCCTTAAAGTTTTTATCAGAGACGTATAAGGAGTTGTTTCCGATTGGAGCTGCTGTATTAGCTGAGGATATGTACGTCGACGATCTACTTAATGGAGTTGACTCAATGAGAACTCAATGCTAAGACGAAAGAAGTTACCAAATTGCTCTCCAAGGCAGGCTTAGAATTGACAAAGTGGAATTTTAGTGGGGCACCAACAGATTATGAATATAATCTCAATATTGACAGAAGTGATGTCTCCAAGGCTCTTGGCATGTCGTGGTTGCCAACTGAAGATCTTATATTATTTCGATTTGATCTTCCATTAACTTGTTAATACCAACAAAGCGAAAAATAGTATCGATCATGGCCAGGCACTATGATCTGCTACGATTATTAGCTCCAGTCGTAGTTCGCTTCAAATTCTTGATCCAAGACTTGTGGATCGAGAGGATCGAGCGCTTGGACTGGGACGTTGCCAGAGATCTTACGGATCTTGACATGGTTCGCGTAAATCGATTTGTTAACACATCACCAAAAAATAAGTGTGAAATCCATGGATTTTCGGATGCCTCAAATCGAGTGTATGGATGTTGCATATACGCAGGGTCCTTGGACAACGGAAAATATGTAACTTCATTAATCATTTCGAGATCGAGAGTTGCGCCCACTCAAACACAAAGCATACCTCGTTTAGACCTTTGTGCTTCCGTTTTACTCTGCCAAACATGGACTAAAATCAAACACAAATTAAATTGTCTTGTCAGCAAAACATATATTTGGACAGATTCAACTGTCGTTCTTCATTGGATTAAAATGCACCCATCAACTCTAAAATGGTTTATTGCCAATCGCGTATCAACCATACAAACTCAATCGCAGGATATCATTTGGAGTCACGTGTCCCGAAAGGATAATCCAGCCGACATTGTTTCAGCGTGCGATTTGATGCAGACAATTTGGTTTCATGGACAAAAGTTCTTAACACTTGAAGCATTACATTGGCCGAAATCTGAAAAAAGACAGATTTCGAGACCAAAGAATTAGAATTGCGAAACACCCTTGTATTGAAATGTAGTACTAGTTCTAAACAAAAGAGCATAGTTGAGCAGATGATTAGTAGACTATCATTGTTTCGTATGATTGTGAGAGTCTTAGCATACGTTTTACGAGTTTTCAACCGAGTTCCTATTAACCGCAAGACGCATTAACCTACAAGAAGCATTTCAGTAGAAGAATTCAAATTGGCTTTTTATCATATAATCTCTTCCAATCAGAGTGATGTATTTGCGAAAGAACTAAAGGACTTACAAGCAGGACGAAGTCTGAAGCCGGAGCTTCAAGAATTAAATCCATTCATCTCAAATGAACAGATAGGTTCTCAAAATATTCGACTTATCCGTGTTGGAGGCTGTCTTGCAATGGCTGACAAACCATTGGACGCTAAAATGCCGTTATTGCTTCCATAGACTCATAATTTCACTTATAAATATATTGAAGATCTTCACTTGCGATCTAAGGTGCGCGGGAGCTAAGGTTCTGATAGCGATTCTGAGCCTAACAGTATGGATTTCAAATGCTCGCGAATTGGTCCGAAAGGTTGTTCAAAGTTGCACACATTGCTATCATTACAAACCTGTATTAATGCGACAAATCATGGGTAACCTCCCAGCTGACCGTCTCCTGGCCGAACGCCCGTTTCTGATATGCGAAGTGGATCTATATGGACCATTTCTTATTTCGTACCGCATTCGAAGCAAAGTTCCTTACAAAACATATTTGGCCATATTTGTTTGCTTTTCTTCAAAAGCTATTCATACAAAACTAATCTCAGACCTATCTGCTAATAATTTTATTGTCTTTTTGAAGCGATTCATCGGACGACGCGGCATACCCAAAAGGATTTATTGTGACAATGGCACCAACTTTGTCGGAGCATGTTCGCAACTTGAAGGCTTCAAACGGCAATTCTGTTCTGAACTCAATGCAAAAAATCTGGAGGAATTTAGTCGAAATGCCGGCTTTGAATTCAACTTCATTCCACCGCGTGCTCCCCATTTTGGAGGCTTATAGGAAGCCGCAGTCAAGTCAATGAAGACTCTGCTCATCAAAATTTGACCTCTTCTCATTTGACGTAAGAAGAGCTTCAATCGATTGCAATTGAAGTGGAGGCGATACTGAATTCCCCTCCAATATCCATTCACAGCAATGATTCCAATGTTGGGGAGGTTCTGACGCCAGCATACTTATTGATCGGATGTTCACTGCAAGCGATCCCTGAACCGGTAGTAAATGACTCAAAACTTTCTTATCTATCTCGTTGGCAAAGGGTGACCTATCTCAAGCAACGCTTCTGGGAACTCTGGAAGTGCGACAATGTACATCAATTACAAGAACGCTCTAAGTGGTTGCATCACGAAAACAAAATAGCAAGGGATCAATTAGTTCTCATCCATGAAGACAATCTTCCACCGCAATGCTGGATTACTGGTCGTGTGGTCGAAGCCATAGAAAGGAAATTATTCGTCGCCAAATCTGCAAACTTGCTCCATTGCCTTTAAGAGATGACGTTTATTGAAGGAGTCATACTTGTCAAGATACCGATTTATTGGATACGTTTATTACAGCTTAAATTTGATCGAACTCATACAAATTATATATATGTATATGGTGTTCTTCCAAAGACGTCCGATCGTCGCGGCTTCTCCAACAACTCCAACTCCCGTACTCTCCCTCTACGTTCTCGCTCTGTGCTCTCTCTCTGTATGCACTCTATTTAAGCTCTCTCTCTCTCTCTCTGTATAGTCTTTGTCATTCTTGACATCCGGCCTTTCCTGACTCCTCTTCGTTGATTCCTATGTAGTCGTAGCCTTCTTCTTCGATGTCTAGGCCCGGAATCAAAACACACCATGGTTTCATGTGATCGCTCGATATTACATTACTGTAACGTCGTTGAGATACTGAACGATCGGGTAGGTCTTCTACAATGTTACGGTCCTTTAAACGCTGGGTCTAATTTATGAGTGTCTCCTGTAGCCATCGGTACATAGTCAATGACTACTAAATCATCTACTTCAAATTTTGAGTTTTGGCATGCTTCAAGTCGAATCTTTTTTCCCATTTTTCCTGTTCAGCTTTTATATTTTCTGCCGCTTGATGACGATTTAGTTGTACATCCGTTTCTTCAAATTGGTCTTCCGTCATTGCTTGTATAATTCGGTTATACGATACATCTTTGGGATTAAAATTAAATACCAAATCGTTCGGAGAAAATTTTGACGTTGACAACTGTTGATCCCAATCCTTGTTTTTATCCGTACTTGTTTTCAGCGCGTTTAGTAGTGTTTTATTCATTCTCTCAGCTTGACCGTTGACGCGTGGTGTACGCACTGCTGTTTTAATATGTTGTATCCCATAGTTTTGCACAAAATCTTTGAATTCCTTTGATGTAAACGAAGTACCTCTATCTGATATGATACGTAATGGTTGTCCAAAAATACCAAACATGTGCGAAAGCGCTTTAATAACTGGGATGGTCTTTGTGTTGCGTGTTGCGACTAATATGGTGAACTTGGTGAATGCGCATACTATAACCAAAATGTAAATATTTCCGCTCTTGCTTTTCGGAAATGGTCCAATATGATCGATATTTATTGTCCGGAATGGCATCGGTATTACGTCCTGCAAGTGCATTTCTCCATCTGGTTTTCCTCCTTTTATTTTATTGATACAGCATTCGGGACATGAGTCTATATATGACTTAATAAATTTCCTCATCCTCGGGAACCAAAAATAACGACCAATTCGTTCCATTGTCTTCTGCGCACTGTAATGGCCTACATCATCGTGGTTGCCTTTAGTAATTCTCCAACGAACTGCTTGAGGAACTACTAATTTATCGCCTTTATCTGTTTTTCTTAGTAACCTGCTTTTAGAAATGACATAATCGTTTTTTATTTGCTTCCAATCAGCACTTTTATCTTTCATTTGAAATATTTCAAAAATTTGCTTTAGCTTTGGATCTTGCTTTTGCATGGTATACACCCAGTCATCATCTATTGGGATGACTTTAAAAATGCCATCTGTTTCCATAATGCTGCTTTGTTCCTTAAGTACTGGTTGTCTGCTCATTCCATCTACATGTGGTAAATCTAAGCCCGGTCGGTGCTTACATATGAAGTCGAATTCTTGGAGTCTGAGCCACCATCGCGCAATAGGCGGCTGAAGAGCGGTTGAGTTCTTTAATGTTGCTACAGCGTTGCAATCCGTTATTACTGAAAATTGAGATCCAAGAAGGTATACCCGGAATCTTTCCAATGATTCGGCTATAGCTAAAACTTCCAGTGCATGACTTGAATACCGACTTTCAGAATCCGTACAAAGTCTACTGAAGTTAAATACCGGCTTGATATCATCGTCTTCCTGTTGAAATAGTATTGCTGAAATTCCTGTGGTGCTCGCATCCGTATGCACTTCATGATATTTCGTTGGGTCATATAGCGTTAAGACTGGTTCCGTTGTAATAGCTTCTTTTAAACGATTGAAAGCTTCATTTTGATCAGGTGTCCATATAAAGTTTTGGTTTTTCTTCAAAAGCATACTCAATGGTTGTGCTATCATGCTATAATTTGGAACAATTTTACGGAAGAATCCAGTAATTCCCAAAAATCTCCGTATTTCTATTTCATTCGTTGGCTGCGGATATTCAGCTATACATTGTGTCTTTTCTTTTCCTGGTTGAATTCCTTTACCAGTAATAATATGACCTAGAAATTTGACTTCTTTTTTCATAAACTTGCACTTAGATGGACGTAGAGTTAATCCCTCGGATTTAACCGCTTCTAAAAATTCATTTAGAATAACTTTTCCTTCGTCAATCGTTTTTGATGAAATAATAACTTCATCAACATAGCTTATTATATTTCTTTGATATTTGAGGTTTCGTATGATATCTGCGATGACTTTTTGGAATACCGTTGGCGCATTAATCAAACCAAAAGGCATGACATTAAATTCAAATAATCCGTCTGTTGTCATAAAGGCTGTAAATATCTTGCTCTCGTTGCTCATTTCTATTTGATAATATCCAGACGTCATATCCAGCGTTGTAAAGAAATGATTTCCTGCTAACTTTGCCAATTGCTCTTCTACGACTGGCATCGGGTAGTGTTGCTTTACTGTGACTGCGTTGAGGGCTCTGAAATCAACACATAAGCGATGTTCTCCATTGGGTTTGGGCACCAAAATCGAGGATGCTGCATGTGGTGATGTGCTTCGTTGGATTATGTTGTACTTCAGGAGTTCATCTACTACTGTTCGTAATGCATCTCTTTTTGCAAATGGTACTTGATATCGCCGTCCCACAATTGGATTCGTGGTTGTTACTTTGATCTCCATCTTTGTTGATTTGCATCTGCAAATATTTGAAAAATCTTCGGCAAAGCATTCTGTATAAGCGTTCAATAGATCACTCACCTGTTTGCGCTGAGGATCATCAACCTCAACGCCGATATCAAACTCGCATTTTACCTCCGTCGGAGAATTAGTTGACTTCGTTTCGACCTTTGTCTCACCCTCTGCACACAAAATATCCCTTCCTAAGAGGACTGCATGATTAAGTTCTTTATCTTGAACTACGTAGATGCATACGTCTATTCGATTGTTATCCCAAACGATCTCCGTTAACAGGCATTCCTTTGACTCAACAATTCCTCCTCCAAAACCTCTGAAAGAATTGGTCATAACCTGTAGAACTGCGTCCTTCGGTACCTGAGACTTTTGCATGAATGTATTGTCACTGCCTGTGTCTACAAACGCCTCATATTCATGTCCTTCAATAAGTATTTTCTTCAAGATTGGGGACGCTTCTTATCCTTTATGCTATCAACTTTCGACACCGTTGACCGCTTAAGTCTGCAATCTTTTCCTTCAAGAATTCATATTCTCCAGTGACCGAAACAATTCTGCACATGTACATAAATTCATGGCTAGTAAAGCTTTTGTTGACTCTTGCTGATTTAATTCGTTGATAATATATGAGTTGATGGATTTATCGGCTATATTAGCTTTTCGACCTATCGCCATCATTGAGTAGAAGTATTCAATTAACGTTTCGTTATGCTTTCTCTTGCGGCGCATCATTTGCCTGTGAACATCTGATATATTAACTACACTTGGAAAATCCTTTAGTAGAGCATCCTTAAATTGACTCCAAGTCTGATATACTCTTTGTGAATCCAACCAGTCTTTAGCTACACCTCTTAGTTTGTGCTGTACAGCAAACAATATGGTGGCATCTCTCCACTCATACACGATCTGTAACTGTTCTACTTTGTCCAAAAATTGTTGCGAATTCACTGCTCCTTTTATTGGGTCAAATTCGGGAAGCATTCCTATAACATCTTTTATCGATGTAATACTGTTGTACTCCCGTGGACTTATTCGTTGTCCCATAGATTGTTCCTCGACTACGTCGTGCTGATGGTTTTCCTCCGACCTTGCGGGTTCATTTGCACGCTCCTGTCGTTCCGTCATCAGATTTTGTGTTCGTACGTTGATCGTTGATACAGCTTGCGATAAATCTGCTACCATTTGTTTCAGTTCATCCATTTGTCTCTGCATCGTACTATTTTGCTGGTTGAAATCGTATTCGTCGGTGTTTATTTGGTCCGTTCCTAGAATTGTCGTAATTTCATCAATGTTGGCTTGTTTGTTACCATTTACATGAATATTATTTGTCTGTAAAATAATATCCAACTCCGCCACTCGTAGTGTAGATAACCGTTTTGCACTTTTGCCGTTTGTCTTTTTCCCTTGTCTCGCTGGATTCTTAAATTTATTTCATCACTTATGAAATAAATTATTCCGTCTTTTTCCGAAAGCCGTGTGTCTTAGTATCCCACTTCTGATTTGTCAAGATACCGATTTATTGGATACGTTTATTACAGCTTAAATTTGATCGAACTCATACAAATTATATATATGTATATGGTGTTCCTCCAAAGACGTCCGATCGTCGCGGCTTATCCAACAAGACTCCCGTACTCTCCCTCTACGTTCTCGCTCGGAGACGTCATCGTTAACTTGTATATATTAAAATCTCTTATATTATTTCTTTAAGATTATCGGAATTTCTACCACTGTATTTACATTAACATGTTCTAAAAGCTTCTGTTACATGGCTCATGAAGAGCTTCTAACTCGTGAAAACGAAATTTTAAAAGGACTTCTTTCTGGAATTCGAAGAGGAGAAGACTTATTTTTCCTAACTCCTCTCCACATGCTATTGAGCATTGGAGTTTTGTACCATCTGCAACTGGGCAGATCAAACAACTAACTTTATGTACATAACAGAAGGAGAACACGTCATCATCGGTGTTAGACCTGGCCAGGTATTGTGCCTCGTCACACCATTTCTTCTTTTCCATGACCTTTTTAAAAAAGTTAGTTTTGGAAATCGATAAGTAATTGATTTTGATGTTTGTTCCAGCTCATGCTAGATAATAGCAAACACAGGATTTATTAAATTTAAATTTATTTTCTAGAGTCGAAGGTCATAGTCACTACCACTCTCAGCCACTAACAAAACCCCCCTTAGACTTAATATTGTATATTATTTCTAATCTTATAAATAAATAAATAAATAAATAAATTTAAAAACTTCAAAACTGATTATAAAAGTTAAAAGATTAAGATTTCCAACTACTCGCTAAAGTAAACAATTCTAAAAGCGAAATATAAATTTAGATACAAATGTTTGAACTGATTTATACTAACTAAGATTAATATCTTCTTTTTTAAGAGAAATCTGATAGCATTTGAATAAAAATTGTAGTAAGTCGTCTCGCCGAATTTGTTTGGCCTGTTTGGCTTTACTAACTGTAGCAGAAATATGAGGATCAAAAGTTAATTTATGGTCCATTAGAACACCTAAGTCATTAATAATATCTAACCGTTCTAAGGCAGTGACGTTAAGATAATAAGTTGCTAAGCATGAAGTGCTTCTATAAAAAGACATAACTGAGGTAAAGCTTAACATTATCTGAGTACACATGAGAGTGTGTTACTACCAATAGAAGATCATTTATAAAAAGAGTGAATATCAATGGACCCAAATGACCACCCTGAAGTACTCCAGAGGTCACTTGGATGGTTTTACAAAATGAAGGCTTAAAGAGCGTGCGCGTTTAGAAAGATATGGAAGAATCCAATCTAGCAAAATGCTGGGGATGCCAAGTGAGTTTAACTTATATAAAAGCAGAGTATGACTAACAGAGTCAAAGGCCTTGCTGAAGTCAGTATAAATGACAGCAGTTTGCACAGCAGTCTTGAACCCTTTCATTGAGTGAGATGTAAATTCTAATAAGTTAGTAGTTGTCGATCTAGGTTTTTTAAACCCATGTTGGGATGACGAAATGATTGAGCTACAAAAATGCCGCAATTGAGATGTTATTATTTTCTCAAATGCTTTGGGTATGACAGACAATTTAGAAATATCCCTATAATTGAATTGAAGGACAGTGTAAACAACTTAAGTATTGGCTTACATAGGGCTCTGCACAAAACCTTAGTACGCAGCCCGGTATTCCGTCAGGGCCTGGTGCATATACTGGTTTGATGCAACTGAGAACGCTTATCAAACACTGGGTCTAAAATGCAGTTAGACGATTGCAAGTGATGAGGATAAGGAGGATTTGCTTGATAAATCGAAGAAGAATAAGTTGAAAAAATCAGCAAACATATCGGCAATTGCCTGATCATTGTCAGCTTTATTGTTTTCGAAAGACAAGTAAGACGGGTGCACTGATGTCTTAGGTTTTACATTGACAAAGTTATAAAATTGCTTACATTACAACGCCTTGTAGCGTTGTGAATTCAGCACCATAAAATTTGATCGAGCAACTATATAAAGGGAAAAATCCGATGCTTTACCGGATTTTTTTAATCTTTTATAGCATCTTGATTTTACGTTCTTCGAGTTACATAACTCACGTGAGAACCAAGTAGGTCTATTAGACCATTCTTGGGTCACAAGCGGGACACAAACATCCAAGAAGAACTCAAGAGTTTTATAGAAGACAGAAATGGCAGATTTGACCAACCGTTGGTTAACAAAAGCTTTTTAAGTTTAGTAAAGTTTGTCTTGCGAAAACATCGGGTTGGAGCCATAGAGTTATTATATCGAGACATAACCCCAAAAGGAAGGTCAATGGTTACATCCAGAGTTGGATGAAAGTTTTCTTCAGGGATAACTAAGGGATCAGTCCTGGAAACATTGCAGTTGGAAGAATCCAACACAAATACCAGATCTAGTGATCTGTCACGACTATTCCGGACAGGATTTATTTGTTGAGACAACTCAAGCAGACCATCTATGAAACAATGTCACGAGGAGGGCAAAAGTAATAAACAATCATATGAGAGGGTCCAGGCAATATCAGGTAAATTAAAATCTCCCAGAGCAAGGAGCAAGTCTTTGTCAGAGAGATAGGAAACAAGTTGAATAGCTTCCAAATGGTAAATATAAACTGCCTAGTTGGACTGTGGTAGAATATACGAACAAGTAATTTGGGCAGAAAAGGAACTTAAAGAAAGTTTAACACAAACAAATTCAATTTCCTGATTGGAAGACTGGACAATTTCAGTCGAGAACGCTGAACTAACAGCAATCAAAACACCACCACCATTACGGATAGTCCGATCATGTCTATATATTAAATATTTGGAGTGAAAAATTGAAGCATTGGAAATATCAAGTTTTAGCCAAGTTAAAAGTTAATTTATCTACATACGTACGTACGTTCTGATAGTCCAGAGTTAGGGACAAAATTAGTTTTTTGACTCGTCAACAGGTGCCGACGAGCTGGTAGGAACGTTATTCATAGATGCAGGTAGCAGGCTAATCGGAGGCCGATTCTTTCTTTTTATTGCGTACTCATTTAGAATTAGGTATTCCGGGTAAAAATCTTTATGACATATTTGCACAAAAATATCCCGAGTATCGAAACTTTTCCACCGCAATGTTATGGGCTAGAACTTTGCCCTGGATGTAGGCTATGACTTCTTCAGAAGTAGTGTAGGGATCAAGCCTCTAAATAAAAATTTTCTTTTTAGGTGGAACTACAACAAGGGAAGTAGAGCTGTAGTAACTGTCCTTACAAACGAACCTGTTTTGGTAATTTTTGACCCACAATACCCCATTGAGTTACACACTGACGCCAGTTCCTGTGGATATGGTGCAATACTGCTACACCGTATTAATAGTAGTCCTCATGTGGTGGAATATTGTAGCAAAATAAATTCGCCCTCTGAGGCTAGATTTCACTCATACGAGTTAGAAACATTGGCTGTGGTTGCTTTCGTCATTATCTGCTTGTGGTATATACCGATTGTAATTCGCTTAAGGCTTCACGGACAAAGATAGACTTAACACCAAGAGTTCATCGCTGGTGGGCCTATCTGCAATCATTAAATCTTGACATCCAATAAAGAGAGGGAAAACGCATGGCTCATGCAGACTTCTTTTCCAGGAATCTAGTTCCTTCTAAGCCACAACTCGTGTTAGAACTTTTTACGGAACAGAAATTAGATCCAGAGATTGTAGAAATAGTTCGTAACCAACGAGCAACAAGATGATCTAATTAAATCCTATGATTTAAGGAAAGGTATCTTACATCGGAAGATTCAAAGAAACAGTAGAACACGTTGTCTACCGGTAGTGCCACAGACATTTAGATGGTCCGCGGTAAACCAGGTACACGAGTCAGTTATGCACCGTGGTTGGCAGAAAACTCTTGACTCTTGAACGCTCTTGTACGCGTCAACGTCCACACAATTAAAAAAAAAAATGGACGAAAAATTTGAAACCCTATATCACTTAGGGTAGAACTACATACTTCTGTTGTGATCTGCTGTCATAATAACCACTTACCACTAACCACTTATTGTCAAGCAGTTGAGTATGCTTTTATCCTGCCCTACTTTGGGCGCCATAAATTTAACCTTCTTATCACAGCGGCAATAAATCGACCGATAACCGAAAGAAGGCGTTTGGTGAATTGCAGCAGATCGAGATCCTTTGTTTCTGTAGCTCTTGCGGCGTGGGGGGGGGGGGGGGGGTTGTTTGCTGAATTCTCTACCTTTAATTATAAACTTGAATTTTTATTAGGATCTTTACTGAAACTAACTTTAAATGCAATCGAATGACTTGCAAAAAAAATACTTACGAACACAGTAAGGAATTTATATTAATAAATGAAGTAAGTAAGTCGTCTCGCCGACTAAGGTATACCATAAAAGCACCAATAAAGCAAATATTTCAAATTTATTAAACAAATGCATTTTTACATGCTTTTTACAAGCATATTTTAGTATCTCGCTCACTCAATCATACGAGCACCCTAGCGCCCCCACCAGCCAACGGCCAACTCTGGCCTTATGAAAAACGTTTATATGCATAACTCGACTGTTTTTTGTCTGATTTTGATCAAATTTGGTATTTTGCTGGATAGTAGTATCAAATTTAAGTGTGCCAAATTTGATTGCACAAGGTAAAATTACGGGAGGCATTCGAGTTTTTTCAAAATACGGGGGCGGAAAGAGGCATGGCAAAATCTTTACACAAACAAAATGAGCGCATTTACTAAGCAAATAAGATAAGTAAACGCTTTTTTTAAATTGCGTGGGCGGAAAGGGGCATGGCAAAAATTTGAAATTAACTTGATCACTCTACATACTACAGTATAAATACCAAAATTGGTGGCTAGAGAGTATAAATGCCAAATTTGGTGGCTCTAGCTTTTATAGTTTCTGAGATCTAGGTGTTCATACGGACAGACGGACGGACGGACGGACAAGGCTAGATCGCCTCGGCTGTTGATCCTGATCAAGAATATATATATTTTATTGGGTCGGAAAAGCTTCCCAGCGTTTGCAAAAACTACTCTGTAGCAGCAATAGCAATAAAAATTGTGCTATGCTCTCGCTACTCATTTTTGACGAGAGCCGTAGCAGAGCCGTAGCCTAACAACAAAAAGTTTGTGCTCTGCTATGCTCTCAGTTTTGTCGCGTCAAAAACTACAGCTGTAGCAAGTAGCACAAAAACAAATGATGCGCTACGCTCTGCCGTAGCGGTAGCTGAAAACAGATAGCGGTAGCGATAGCTGAAAACAGAGAGCAGATGAAATCATAGCTGCTGCTCATATCGCTCTCGCACATTTGTTTTTTCGAACGCTGAAGCTTCCTTCTGCCTGTTACATATATTTTGGCGACTTTAATATACCATTTAATCCTATGGGTGTATGGTGTAAAAAAACCACGAAAGAAAGGAAGGAATACTCCTAGATGGTGTAGATGGACCTTATCAGTTCTACACCCTCCCGACCGAATCTATGTTGTTATTTGTAAAAACTCCCATTAAAAAACTGATCAATATCAATATGTCACTAGGAAAATAAAGTATAAAGCTTAAGCAATCATATTTAAATTCATTATAATTTCAAACAGAAGCAATTCTTTAGAAGGAAATAGAACTCAAGGTAAATTAAACTATTCAATAAGGGGACTATGTGACGAGTCACATTTCCATGGCGGCTTAAACTACGCCCATGTGGGGCCCCTCTGTATTATTACTATTATTCTTCATACGCCCATGGAGGGCACATTAAATACCTCAACATAAAAAAATTAACTGTAGTTTTTTTTTCTAATAGCCAATACTTGCGATCGACGCCTCCCTCTCTTTCTAGCTACCGTCTTGATGCGGCTGCAGCGTCGACGCGTTGCGGAGAGAACAACCTCCCGACAGCGGACGCTGCGCAGCATGCCGACGCCAAAGAGCCCATGACAAAATTGAAAGTGAGAGAGAGAGACGGCGATCGTGACGCGTGCCAAAGCACAAGACGCATCGAATGTTTTAACCGTTAGGACATAAGTAGGCAGAACAAGGGTGGGTTTCGACAGCGAATTAGAATGAGTTGGACTTCACTTCGCCAGTAGCCACAGGAGTAATGAGTCACATTGTGAAACAGTGAGTGCAAAGTAACAAGTGTAACCAAGTAAAACCAAGACTAGAGACCGAGTACCAGCGAGAGATCCTTCAGGAATAGCAGGTGAGCCCATGACCAAAGTTCCCCTTTATTTTTACTTGAGTGCGGTAGGGACCCAGATTTCCAAATATGTTTAGGATTAATTAATTATTAATAAACATTACAACATGATCGTTTAACTTAACCCGTCATTATTTCTTTATTCGGTACTGAATTTTTGTCCCCTCCCTTCTCCTTGGCCACTTAACCATTTGAGTGGAGCCGAAGGACCAGCGGACTTCGACAGGATGAGTTATTCTCCTGCAGACGAAGTCAGCCGCTGGTCTCCAGGCTCAGTCACTCAAGGTGAGGAGGCAACGGATCTTGGCCAAGCGGCAGACGAGATCAGTCGTTGCAGTTCCTCTTCACCATCCCTTTCCCATAACCACACTAACATTCCCTTTCCCGCTTCCCTTTCCCGTCCAAGAGACAACGGATCTTGGCCAAGCGGGCCTCGCTCCTCCTACTCCTTTCCCTTCCCTTTTTCCCCCTTTCATGTGGTCTCAGTCCCCAATCTTAATACTCATCAAGGTCTCCAGATCAAATAAATGTTCTGTAGACTGGACTCTGGGACTGAGAATTGTACCCCAGCCAGAGCTTCCTTACAGATGGCGCCCGAGAAGGGACCTTGATGAGTATTATGAGGGAAATATCAAAATATATATATATATGTTTGTACATTAAAATATATGTATATCTTTATATAGATACATATATATATAAATATACGAGTCCACACGAGAGTGAAAATTTTTACATGTATGCATACTCATCAATATATATCGGAGTCAACTCAGAATTAAACATATTTTTTATATATATATATATATGTGTATTTGTGGTTAGTGTATTTAAAGGCCGCATATACGTGGCTGTTGTGCCACGCGCTTTTAGTTTTCTGTGCAAGAGACAGTTACATGCGAGAAAGAGACAGAGACACACGAGCGGCCAGTAAGAATGAGGATAGACAATTCACCGTTTGATTACACACAGCTTTGGTTCAACCGTTTTTTTGTCATTCCTTCATTCACACTGATTTGCAAATACAGTCGCGCGTTGGGTTTCGTTTTAGCGTTTTTTTTTTTATTGTGGAAAAAAAAAAGAAAGAGAAAAGAGTTTTCAAAATGCGCGTGTGTGTGTGAAAAAAAAAACGATGATGCTCGTGTGCATTGGCTCTCACATGTGTGATGCCGCATCCGATAGCGTGAGTGTGTATGAGTGTCGCTGACTTTTGTGTGTGTGTGCGCTCACGATCCGAATTGTAGAGATTAGCCTGAAGGGTAAATGTGTGACGTCACACATTTCCTCCAGGGCAGAGGAATCGCCGGTTCATTCGTGACGTACATATGCGTGAAGAGGCGACTCATAGACAGTGGACACTTTCGTATGGGTATACGTATGGAAGGGTACGCATGGGTATATCACCTGGTTTACCACACACATGAGCAAAAGAAAACCATTTGTTTTGGTGCAAACTTGTATGATTATTTTTTTTGTATGTTGCGAAAACAACGGGAAAGTTTTTAAAAAAAAAAAAAAAAAAATAATAATAAATAATAATAATAATAAATAAATATATATAACATGCACACCATCATGCCATGCTAGGTGAGAAAATCGGCAGAGTCTCCGGTAGGGTTGCGACAGAATTATCAGCAGAGTCATCAACAGAGTTTTCGACAGGATTAATAATCTCATCAACAGCGTATTCCAGAGAGAATTATTAATGAAGTCAGCTACTGAGTTACCGACAGAGTTAACGATAGAGTCACCAATGGAACCATCGACGGAGCCATACCAGGAAACCAGTTGGAAAAAAAAAAATAGAAAATATATATATATAGATATAACACGCGCAGAGCTAGGTCACGCTAAGTAAAAATAGCGGCAGAGTCTCCGGCAGGGTTTCGACAGAATGATCAGCAGAGTCATCTACAGAGTTTTCGACAGGATTAATAATCTCTCCAACAGAATATTTCAGGTAGAATTATTAATGGAGTCAGCTACTGAGTTACCGACAGAGCTAGCCATACAGTCATTAACGGAGCCATGGACAGAGCCGCCTATGGAAATTAGTTTGATTAAAAAAAAAAAAAATTTTTTTGGGTTTTTTTACCACAGAAGAGAGAATAGCTAAAGTTGCCAGAAACAGATAGTACGAGTCTAGGTGCCTCTCGGAGAGCCATTAGCAAGGTTGTAAACTACCGCATTATGAGTTAAACGGGACTTGGGCATGGGTAACCTAAAAATACGCCACTCTCACCCAAAGCAGCAGCAGAAGTCACAGCAGCCGTAACAGCAGCAGAGGAAAAGAGACAGAAGAGTGACGCACAAGGGACTATTTAAAACCAAGCCTATGCACTGGCAAAGTCAGTCAGTGTTTGGAACTCAACAAGAAAACATCGGAAGAAAAATTGCTTCAATCCGGAAGGATAGCAACTGGACAAGGATCATTATCAACCAATACAAGGATTAACAACTGGACAAGGACCAACGACTGGACAAGGATCAACAAGGACATAGGACAAGGACATTCATCGTCAGGCTGAACTAAGCTTCAAGGACACAACGGAGATTAATGCAAAGGACATCAGGGAATTCGGCAGCAAGGACCACTATTTTCTCAAGGATATTCTAAACAGTAATCGGAGTAAACTTTTACTTTCTTCGGACAACATCGAGGGAGAATCAATCATGTCCCCAATAACTATATGCTACATTCAAGGATTTACCCATTCAAATAAACAAACCGGATCGAATTCTACCAACAGGCAAGACCTTTCTTATATACATTTGAACCATTGCAAAGATTTTGTTCAAAATATTTAAACCAAAAACCACCTCGAAAATTCCCCGGCGGCGATAATCCTCCTCTACACGTCACCGTTTCTTACTCTTCTTTGAACAAACATATATACATTTTTTATATTTTCTGACCCCTCCCTAGCAGAATTTATTAAAAATTAAATAAAATATATATATATACGCATTGGTCAAACTGCATATCCACATTATAGTCTATCGGTTTACCGTAGCCATCTTCAATCAGTATCGCGTAGCCTACTGGGCGAACTCCGAGATCCTTTAGCGGTTTATCACTTATACTACGACTCCGAGTCTTTACTAACATACTAGCAATGGGCGTTCATTGGATAAATCATCGTCGCAAAGCCGAATTGGAAGTCCTTTGTGACGAATTCGGATTAGACACCGGTGGAATAGTGGAAGACCTAAGAAATCGGTTCCGTGAGTTCGCCTCAAGGGAGGATCATCATCCTGAGGTATTGAGTCGACTCGCAGAAATCGAAGCCCAATTTAGTGCCGGGGACAAGAAATTAGATGTAAAGCCACAGTCCAGAGCACCGTCGACTACTCCCGAAGGAATCATTTCTCAACTACCGGTGATACAAGACACCAACTATCGTTCGGAATCGCATTCTGGTTCTCGTTCCGGTTCTCCGACGCCTTTCGGCATGCCTGGCTCAAAGATTAACATCGAACTCAGTGAGCGGAGTCGAGTCCATGAATCTATGGTAGGCCGTACTACTGGGAGCTATGCCTCGATCGTGGAACGTATAACTAAATGGGGAATCGCCTTTAGCGGATCTACCGACCCTATCTATTTCATAGAGCAAATGGAGGCTCGAGCCGCGACTTACCGTCTGAGTTTGGAGACACTGCCTCCGATGATAGCCATCCTATTGACCGGACGGGCCGAAAGCTGGTGGCAAACCAGCGGCTATCCGGAGATGACATGGGTCGACTTCAAGTCCGAATTCTTAGAGTTCTTTCTACCCCCACGCTATTTTGAGAAACTAGAGGATAGCATACGCGCTCGAAAGCAACGCCATCAGGAACCATACAAGGAGTATCTAATAGACCTTCGTTTGATGATGTAGAGAGCTCATTACTCGACGTTACCGGAACTCGACAGGATCTACGAAAATCTTTTACCAGACTACAAGCTGTATACCCGACGAAATGATTTCCAAACGTTACCCGGCTTAACCAAGTTGGTGGTGAATTATGAGACAATTCGATTGGAGCAAGGCAGCGAGGACTCAGCGCATTCTTGGAAAAGAAGCAACGCCGTTCAAAATAAGCCCTTGGATCATATGCCTTTCAGCCTAAACGGGACTGCTATACGTCAACTCTCCGAAGCACTAGTAGATACCAGTACAGCTTGCCGCAAATGTGCGGGAGCTGGTCACTTCGCACGAGAATGCACGAAGCCCCGTGTGTTGTTCTGTTGGCAATGCGGACGAAGGGGGGTGTTGCCGAAATTTGGGCCTTCGAATAAACTTTGTACCACTGTACCATAAAACGGAACTTTGTCCGAACAAACAGAATGACGCTCTTTAAAAACTCTAGAACTCTCTCTCTCATCTTACTCTTGCGGTACTTTATTATACATAAGTAGACAAATAAGCGCGAAAAATACGCAGCTGCATTGATCTAAGTACATACATAAGAACCGCGTGTTCAGTTGTTTTTGCGTAGCCAAGAGGCCAAGACTAGAGTAAGTGACATGAGATTGTACAATTATTAGTTATAAGAAAATTTGTAAAATAACCTGAAATTACTTGCAAAATTAAAAAGCTAACCGCTTACCGCTTACCTAACCAAAGGAATTAATGGATTAAATTTATTTCAAAGGCACTGGCGGAGCTAGATTAACTAGTCGAACGAGCAACAATTCTTTTTAATTTCTATTGGAAATTAAATTTACTCTTTCGTAAAGAATTTTGAGCAAATTCTTTAATTCCTACGGTGTAGTAGAGCTACAGAGACCTAAAGTGGAGGGACTACACAAATCCCAAGGAAAGAACAAATTTAAATTTTACCACGCGTAAAATTACGTATAGACATGGCACCGACTGGAAACTGTGGTCTGTGCCAGGAGCCGGCCAACCAGGAAATGCTCACATGCTCCAGGTGTGCATCTCAATTCCACTGCACCTGCTGCGGATCGAAAAACAGTGCCACCTCGAGTTCCTAGATGTGCGAGACATGTCGCCACGTGCCTGATGAAGGCGAACATAACCTCGAAACTGAATCACATTTCAAGGTTAACCACCCAGGTGACAAAGATCAGCACGTGGAAGATGAAGCAATGCCGGAAGATCAGCAAATACTTTTGCAGCAATTAGAGGACGAAATGTGCCTCGAAAGGGAATATCTGCGCCGTAAATACGCCTTACTCCACACGAGAGTACAGTCAAACGGAGAAGCGAAGAACCATCCACAACATGCTGTTGGAATACCTCGTTACATAATGATGACGGATGATAGTGCCACCAACACTCCACAGGCGACGAGTACCAGAGCGCAGAGCATGCCGTGCAAAGCCAATGGCATAACACCACAACCAATAGCTGCTCGACAATCAATGGCGAGGCAATTACCAGTTTTCAAAGGAGACCCAAGAGAATGGCCACTTTTCTTAAGCACCTATGAAACTAGCACCCGGATCGGTGGATACAGCAACGAGGAGAACGCCTGCAGAGATGTCTGAAAGGTAGGGCCCTTGAAGCCGTGCGAGACAGCTTACTGTTCCCGGAAATGCTGCCGAGCGTTATAAGTACTTTGAGAATGTACTTTGGATGCCCGGAACACATAATAAAACTGTTGATGGAGAATGTGCGAAATTTGCCTCCTCCAAAGTGCAAGCTAGAACCGCTGATCGAGTTTGCATTTGCGGCTAAAAATATGTGCGCTACCATTAGGGCAAGCAAGCTAGATGCGCATCTGAACAACCCTACGTTATTACAAGAGCTTATCGAGAAGATGGGACCTGATATGATGCTTAACTGGGCCTTACACTCAAAATCCATACCGTACGCGAACATACAGCACCTAGCGGATTGGTTGTTTGAATTGGCTGAAGCAGCAAGTCGTGTATCGACGCCCAACATATTACTGGAAAGCGACAAGAAGAGAACCAACAGAGGAGTGATGCATACACATACCGCAGCGCCTACAGATAACCATAAACACACATTCTGTGCGATATGCAAAGGACACCACAAACCAGTGTCTTGCGAAAAGTTGTTGCAGATGTCAGTGCATGTGCTCAGTGCCTCAAAAGCCACAAAGGATCCTGCTGGAGTTGCGTAACTTGCGACATAAATGGCTGCAAAGCAAAACATCACCATCTTCTTCACAAGGAGGTGACGGAAAGCGTCCTGCACAATCATCGTGGGTCACTAACCAACCAGCCAGAATGCTATGTTCGAATCGTTCCAGTCACTTTGCATTCCAATTCGAAATCTGTCGATATCTACGCGTTTATGGACGACGGATCGACTCTAACACTTGTAGAAGAAAAATTGGCTGATGCGCTCGAAGTGAAAGGTTTCGCCAATCCCCTATGCATTAGATGGACCGGCGATGTTAGTCGACAGGAGCCGGAATCCAAGCAGCTGAACTTGAGAATCTCAAAACAAGGACAGGGTAATAAATTATTTAAAGTAAATAAAGTCTGCACAGTTAAGTCCATGGGTCTCTCAGCCGAGATGATGATAGCAGATAGGATAAAACAAAGATATCCGCACTTAAAAAACTTGCCTATCCCCAGCTTTGTTAACGCAATGCCTCAAATGATAATTGGCAGTAATAATCCGAATCTCATAGCTTCGCTAAAGGTACGCGAAGGAAAATGGCAGCAACCAATTGCTGCAAAAACGAGACTAGGATGGACCATATACGGCGGATCGGGACGATCTGGTGGAGGACTCAACCTGCATCGGTGTCAATGCGATCTGGATTTGCATGAGATGGTTAAAAAACATTTGCTAACGGAGGAAAAATCACCGCCGATGTTTACCAAGTCCCCTGATGAAGAGCGATCTTTACAGATTCTGAAGGACACTGTTAGTTACAGGTCGCGGACGTTCACCACGGGATTGCTTTGGAAAGATGGTCCCCGTGAATTTCCAAATAGCCTGCCGGTAGCAAAACGACGACACTTATGCATGCAAAAGAAAATGGCAGCAGACCCTCCTTTTGCAAATGAGCTACATAGTCAAATACAAAACTTGATAGCCAAAGGATATGCCAGAAAGTTGTCAGAGGAAAAACTCGTAGAGAAACCCGAAAATGCATGGTACTTGCCCATTTTTACTGTACGAAATCCACATAAACCTGACAGGGTCAGATTGGTGTGGGACGCGGCAGCTCAATCATCAGGAGTAGCCATAAATGATTTTCTTCTGAAGGGACCCGATTTCCTCGTGCCCTTGCTGCAGATTATGTATAACTTTAGAATGAGAGCAATTGGCGTGAGCGGTGACATCGCCGAAATGTTCCATCGAATAGCAGTAAGAGAAGAAGACGCTAAAGCACAACGATTCCTATGGCAAAATCAGACAACAGGCGTCATAGAAACTTTCCAATTAAATGTGTTGACATTTGGAGCCACGTGCTCACCCTGTATAGCGCACTATGTGCGCGACCTAAACGCTAAAAAACACAGATGACACACGCAGATGAGTTTCCTTCGGCAGCTAAAGCTATTCAGAGAAGTCACTACGTAGACGACTACATCGATTCATGCCATTCAGAAGAAGAAGCCATTACATTAGCGAAAGAAGTTAGAGAAGTCCATGCACGCGGAGGTTTCCATATGCGCAAGTGGTGTTCGAATTCCAAACGAATACTCGCTGCGCTTCGCGACACAACAACTTACGAAGAAAAACAGTTCTTTAACAGTGAAGAGATACACTCTTATGAGAAAATATTGGTCATGCGGTGGAGCCCACGTCAAGATGCCTTCACCTATGCAAAAAAGTTTGTGCGCCTGAAGCGCAACATAATAGCGACAAAAGTCGCACCAACCAAAAGGGAAATTCTACAAGTTTTGATGTCAGAGTTTTGGACCCCATGGGTTTTGTATCCTGTATAATGATGTATCTCAAAATACTGCTCCAAGAAGTTTGGCGATCGAAGATTGATTGGGATGAGGAAATTGGTCGACGGAAACTACCAATGAAAGGACAGTCACTGAGGAACTGCGTCCTCGTTTCCTTCACATGCGAAGGGAACCAGCAAGAATCAATTACCAGTACTTCTCAAAATGGAATCGATTGACAAGGGCAATAGCATGTTGGCTTGCCTATAAGAGGAAATTGATCAACAAAATACGTAAATCAAATGAGAATACAAACCAACTGGCATCCCAAATTAATGAAGCCAGAATGTTTCTATACCGGAACATACAACAAGAATGTTACAACGAAGAGTACACAGCCATCTAAAACGGCCACCACGTTTGCCAGAGCAGTCCACTGTGGAGGTTACAACTCTTCCTAAATGACCAGGGAGTATTGTGTGTACGCGATCGAGCCAGTCGCTTCGTTGGCATCCCTGAAGGACGAATCGCTCTACCCACCCAACACTGGGTTACAAAGCTGATAGTCCGGCACTACCATCAAAAATACTATCACATGAATCATGAGACTACAGTAAATGAGGTGAGGCAAAAATATTTTATTCCAAAACTAAGACCGCTCCTTAAAGGCATTCGTCGAAATTGCCAACAATGTAAGCTGAGTAGTGCTCGACCTATTGCACCCTTAATGGCGCCCCTACCGAGGGCTAGACTGGGTGCATTCAAGCCAGCGTTTACGTATGTAGGAGTTGATTATTTTGGGCCGCTAACAGTCATTGTTCAGGAACGGATTGCGTTTATCGATAAGTCAGATGTAGTTGTAAGAATCGACACATACATAAGCATTATACACACACACATATTTGTGCGCTGCTGGGACAGCGGTTTTTCTCTTTGGTTTAGTAATAAATTGGCACTCAACTGATTCAGTAGCGAAGAAATACAAAGTGAAGTTATCCAACTTAATTTCAAGGTACAGTCCACTGCTAGATCAAATCAGTCATCGATGGAAGAAAGTCATTGAAAAGATGGGGCATGCTGATAACCTGCCTCACAATGCGAGCAATAAGCATTGAGATCGTGCATAGTCTAACCACAAACTCATGCCTAATGGGCTCAAGACGCCATATATCGCGCCGAGGCACACCAAAGGAAATATATAGCGATAACGGGACTAATTTTCGAGGGACCGATGCCTTTCTTAGAGACAAACTTCAACTGGATGATGCGAAAATGCATCGAGAATTGTCGCAGCAGGAAATATCGTGGTACTTCAACCCACCGTCAGCTCCTCACATGGGAGGAGCTTGGGAGCGCTTGGTGCGTTCCGTCAAAACCGTGTTATACCGTATAGCACCAAATCAAAAATTTTCAGATGAAAGTCTTCTTACCGCCATGGCAGAGGTGGAAATGACGGTCAACTCCAGGCCCCTGACATACGTGTCCCTGGACGACGAAGATCAAGAAGCTCTTACGCCAAATCATCTGTTGCTTGGCTCATCAAATGGAGAAAAACCGATTTGCGATCCGGAACAAATCGACTATAAATGGTCGTTCCGCCAGAGTGAGATGTTCGCCAAAGAGATGCTACCAAACATAACACGAAGGTCCAAGTGGCATAAAAAAGTAAAGCCAATTGGTGTAGGCGACATCGTACTTATAGTGGACGAAAATCAGCGTCATTATACATGGACAAAGGGTCGAGTGGTCGAAGTGACCACCGCAGAGGATGGTCAAGTCCGCCAGGCGAAGGTACAGACACAATTAGGTGTCCTCTCCAGACCAGCAGTAAAGTTAGCAGTCCTCGATGTCGAAAAAGATGAAGCAAGCTCCAGTGGCTCGCTTGCTGGGAGGGGAATGTTGCCGAAATTCGGGCCTGCGAATAAACTTTGTACCACTGTACCATAAAACGGAACTTTGTCCGAACAAACAGAATGACGCTCTTTAAAAACTCTAGAACTCTCTCTCTCATCTTACTCTTGCGGTACATTATTATACATAAGTAGACACATAAGCGCGAAAAATACGCAGCTGAATTGATCTAAGTACATACATAAGAACCGCGTGTTCAGTTGTTTAGCCAAGAGGCCAAGACTAGAGTAAGTGATATGAGATTGTACAATTATTAGTTATAAGAAAATTTGTAAAATAACCTGAAATTACTTGCAAAATTAAAAAGCTAATCGCTTACCGCTTACCTAACCAAAGGAATTAATGGATTAAATTTATTTCAAAGGCACTGGCGGAGCTAGATTAACTAGTCGAACGAGCAACAGGGGGTACGTACCATCGAATGTTGCCGTCGTTGGGGAAACGGGCAAAACCTCCGTCTCAATCTGGGCCAGATGGAGGGACCAGACCAGGACCTCAGCCCAGTAACCCCCTCCTCCCAAAGAAAGACCACATCCAACTACATGTCTTCGTCAATAGAAAACCAATGGTAGCTACCTTGGATTCAGGACCGAACAAGAGTTTCATAAACGAGGAAGTGGCTCTTCAGCATTTCGCTCCGTTCCTTCTGCGAGACATTCATACTAATATTAACCTTGCCGATAATACTCGGGCAGCAAACAAAAGTTCTCTTAGGGCAACCATCAGTCTCGGGGCACAGACAGTACATATGACCTTGTTCAGCCACCAACCAATGTCAAAGAGTTACGTCGATGTCTCGGTATCGCCTCTTGGTATCGTCGGTTCGTACCCAACTTCTCTGACACGGTGCAACCTCTCACAAGTTTGTTAAAGAAAGGTTTGAGTTGGTTTTGGAACTTAGAGCAACAACAGGCGTTCGATGCACTCAAGACACGTCTCACCACTGCCCCTGTCCTAGGTTGTCCAGATTTCGCTGTAAAGTTTTGCTTACAGACTGATGCCAGCGATGTTGGCCTCGGCGCAATGCTCACTCAGAGTATCGACGGTGCAGAAAGAGTCATTGCTTACGCTAGTCGACGTCTCTTGAAGTCGGAAGAAAACTACTTGACATCTTGGGCCATCAGGAAATATCGTTGAGAGACCATTTGGCTCTCAAATGGCTAAACTCGATAGAAAATCCCACGGGGCGTGTGGCCAGATGGGCGCTGGAGTTACAACAATACGAGTTCGAGGTACATTATCGACGAGGAAAGCTGAACGTGATTGCCGATGCCTTATCGCGGCAACCTTTGGATGTGCTCCACTGGGCACAACTAGTAGAACCGGAATGAAAATGGTGGTTAAAGATGCGGCAGCACGTCACGGAACACCCTACGGATTTCCCAGACTATATATTCGAAAACGGCCAGATTTATCGCAGACGAGACCCCCACCCCGATGACCACGATTCTACACCTTGGAAACTATGCGTTCCCCTAGAATTTCGAGACCAAGTACTAAAGGAATGTCACAATGTGGTAACGGCTGGCCACTTGGGAATCAGGAAAACCACTTTGCGAGTGACCCAAAGATACTTTTGGCCTGGCCTCTTCCGAGATGTCGCGCGTTACGTTAGATGCTGCCTCGTCTGCTCGCAGTTTAAACCGGCGCAAATGAAACCAGCGGGCAAAATGCTCACCCTTCAAGTCGCGGAGTCGTACGATACCGTGTGTACTGATTTTATCGGGCCTTTGCCGCGTTCTAAGCAAGGTAATACGATGTTACTAGTTTTCTTGGATTTATATAGTAAATGGGTCGAGATGGTACCACTTCGTACCCAGTTCACTAGCAAGCTTTTCAAAAACTTCTGCAAAACGTCCGGAATTATACTCCAGCATACCGCCCCCTATTCTCCACAGCAGAATCCTACCGAACGCGCAAGTCGAACCATCAAGACTATGATTGCACAATACCTGGAGAATGAGCAAAACACTTGGGATCAATGGCTTCCAGAAATAACACTAGCGATCAACTCAAGCGTCAACGACACCACCGGATTCAGTCCAGCCTACATCACACTAGGTCGGGAACCCCGTATGCCCGGCGCTCTTTATGACCAAGTAACGGATGTCGCCGGTAACGAACCCCCTATCCCTGATGAGCGCATCCGACGAATGGAAGATATTTTCAAGCTCGTACATGAGAATCAACTGAACGCGACCCAGAATCAAAAGAAATACTACGACCTGAGACGACGCGACTGGCGCCCAAACATCGGGAGCATGGTCATGCTCAAACAACATTTGCTGTCTAATGCCAACGAAGGGTTCAATGCCAAACTGGCGCCTAAGTATAAAGGCCCGTATAAAATAATCAAGTTTCTTTCCAGCAACGTCGTTAGACTACAAGAAGCCCAGGGGCGTGATCGACGTATCGCCAGTCTGGCTGACGTAAAGGCCTTCAATAGTGACGACAGCGAACCACCAGAACTCGGTTTTTCTGAAGACATCGGCCTCGCGACACCTCGTACCCACGGCCCGCACGAGGCCACTGATTAACGATCCTTCAAGGGGGACCACTTGTTGGTGGGTACGCCTGCCCAACGTCACCCTCCCTTCTAAAGGGGGCTCTTCGCACCGATGCTAGGCAAAAATTATCTAAAACCATTGTATCTTAGTTTTAATCATAGCACTTTTATAAACCGCACTCATAGGGCCTCATAAGTACTTTCAGAATTCAGGGTAGTTTTAACACGCTTTATATTTCACAGCAGTATGTCGCAGCAAGGGGAAGACCATGGCGATCGCGAGGCTGACATAGCCCGAATCGTCGAAGAGATGATTGCGGTGTGGGAAAGGGAACACGGCCCGGTCACGTCCGACCCCACCACCGGACGTAGCCCACCGGAAGAGCCTGTCTTGCTCTGCCGTGTGGAAGTAGCCCCGGCCGACATCCCGACCGAGAGACCGTCAGTGAGCCCGAATCAGGCGAGCGTCGAGAAGTCACCCGACGAGGCTCAACAAGCCGACTCGACCGGAACGTGCGGTGATATTGTCGGTGGTCGAGCTTCCCGATCAGCTCCGGTGCCTGTGTGTCCACCGGACATGGCCCTTGCGCAATATCGGCAAGATATGGCTACGCCTCCGCTCCCCATAACGGAGCCCCTCGTCTGGTCGACAGAGCGCGTTTTCCGCGAAGAAATGTTCGTCCTGCCGTACCCAGGGCCGGACCCTGGCGAAGTACTCGCCGTCCCGATGGAGGATTACCGAGCCCCCGTCGCCGATGACCAGGGAACCAAGTCCCACTCTCCGTCCCACCTTGTATCGGACACCCCTCCGCGGCCCTTATGAGTCTTCCAAAGCCCGAGCAGACCCAGCTCCACTCACAACGGACACCACTCCGCGGCCCGTTGGTGAGTGTCTGGAGAGACGTCCATCTCTGGCAGTCGTAGAAGTCGCCATGCCGGACACCCCTCCGCGGCCCGCGTATGACCCGATAAGTCCATCAACCGTCAGGGTCCGTGAGTGTCCGCCCGTCAACGAGGAGATGCCTCTGGATCTCTCTGGGCCCCGCCCTCGACCAGCGCTCGCCCCAGCAAACGAGACCGCTGCTACACCAACTCACGCCAGCCTTGGGCTAACGCCTCGAGGCCTTTTGCGCCGATCCACGGCAACCTATGTGTCGGAGGCCACTCCCGCAGCTTCTAACTGGGTCATCACACCGCCCGAATGGATCGTCAACACCCCGGATAGACGAGTGCCCGCTGAGATCCGGGATCGGGTGGCGGTAATCCACCACGATGGACCCCGCCGAAACCACCGCTTCCTCATGTGGGCGGAAGAGCATCTGTTCCACATCGAGATCAAGCTGCATGGGCGAGTCACGATCCGTTTCGTCCGGTCGAAGTAGGGACACCGTGTGACGAGTCACATTTCCATGGCGGCTTAAACTACGCCCATGTGGGGCCCCTCTGTATTATTACTATTATTCTTCATACGCCCATGGAGGGCACATTAAATACCTCAACATAAAAAAATTAACTGTAGTTCTTTTTTCTAATAGCCAATACCTGCGATCGACGCCTCTCTCTCTTTCTAGCTACCGTCTTGATGCGGCTGCAGCGTCGACGCGTTGCGGAGAGAACAACCTCCCGACAGCGGACGCTGCGCAGCATGCCGACGCCAAAGAGCCCATGACAAAATTGAAAGTGAGAGAGAGAGACGGCGATCGTGACGCGTGCCAAAGCACAAGACGCATCGAATGTTTTCATCGTTAGGACATAAGTAGGCAGAACAAGGGTGGGTTTCGACAGCGAATTAGAATGAGTTGGACTTCACTTCGCCAGTAGCCACGGGAGTAATGAGTCACATTGTGAAACAGTGAGTGCAAAGTAACAAGTGTAACCAAGTAAAACCAAGACTAGAGACCGAGTACCAGCGAGAGATCCTTCAGGAATAGCAGGTGAGCCCATGACCAAAGTTCCCCTTTATTTTTACTTGAGTGCGGTAGGGAACCAGATTTCCAAATATGTTTAGGATTAATTAATTATTAATAAACATTACAACATGATCGTTTAACTTAACCCGTCATAATTGTTTTATTCGGTACTAAATTTTTGTCCCCTCCCTTCTCCTTGGCCACTTAACCATTTGAGTGGAGCCGAAGGACCAGTGGACTTCGACAGGATGAGTTATTCTCCTGCAGACGAAGTCAGCCGCTGGTCTCCAGGCTCAGTCACTCAAGGTGAGGAGGCAACGCATCTTGGCCAAGCGCCAGACGAGATCAGTCGTTGCAGTTCCTCTTCACCATCTCTTTCCCATTACCACACTAACATTCCCTTTCCCGCTTCCCTTTCCCGTCCAAGAGACAACGGATCTTGGCCAAGCGGGCTTCGCTTGGCAGACGAGATCAGTCGTTGCTACTCCTCTTGGACTCTCCTCCTACTCCTTTCCCTTCCCTTTTTCCCCCTTTCATGTGGTCTCAGTCCCCAATCTTAATACTCATCAAGGTCTCCAGATCAAATAAATGTTCTGTAGACTGGACTCTGGGACTGAGAATTGTACCCCAGCCAGAGCTTCCTAATAGTATAAAAAAAACTTACTAGTTAAATGTTGTTAATTTTTATAAAAGGGACGAGAATAAAAAAAGCAATGAGGTGTCACGGGACACCCGGGTAGAACGAAGCTCTCTCTGGGAATTCGTCGAATTTAGGGGGTCACCCTTGCAACTTTTATGGTAACTCTTTCCTTACCTATAGCCATCAAAGTGGAAAAACGTTTAAGCTAAAAGGGCTAATGTGTCCGAAAGAACGGCCTACAATCTTAGTATAGGAAAAAACTAAGATCTTGATCAAAGTCACTGTTTTCCACCGATCGTTCCTATGGGAGCTATATGATATAGTTACCCGATCCTTATCAAATTTGGCACAGTCATTAACAGATATATTAAACTAACAAATGTTTAATTTAAAAGCAATCGGCGCAAAACTAACGAAGTTATTGACCAAAGTCACTGTTTTCGAAAGATCGTTCCTATGGGAGCTATATGATATAGTCACCCGATCTTGGTCAAATTTGGCACAGTCGTTTATATGTGTAATTAATATACCAATATAGGTCAGAAAATAACGAAGTTATTAAGAAAAGTCACTGTTCGTGACTTTGCCATTTGTATGGGACCTATATGATATAGTGCTCCGATCCGGCTGAATCCGAGATATACAACGCCTGCAGTATATACAAGCCTACATGCAAACGGACGGACGGAACTCTTTGAACTCTTCTCGTCGTGGTGATCAATAATATATATACTGTAACGTGTTTTGCCTTTGTGGAACAAAATGACGCCACCCGTGGCCGAGCGGTTGGTTTACGGTTGGGCGTTCGATCGTCAGGCCTAAGATAACTCAGCAGAATCGCAAAGAAATCAGAGATAGTTTCTTTCGTTTATTCAATCTCTTTATTTTCCTTGTCTTGGCGGCAGCGAAAACTTCAAGCCCTTCTTCTCTTTCTCCCTATCTTCTTCTCTTCGTTAAGTTGGCCGCGCTAGCTCAAAAAAACTAGCCCTCCCTGTGGCGCCGTTATCAGTGTGCCCAGCCGTAGAGAATGGGACCGCTTCTTAAGGGGGATAGTTTGCGTTTGCTTACTACCCGAGTTGCCACCCAGGCCGTCTACGTTACATTACCCCCTCCTTAGACTCGAGGCTCCTGCCCGAGTACCAAGTCGTTGCGTGGATCGGGACGGTAAACAGCCAATCGGTTCACATGCACGGTTCTGGTAACTCTTTTTCCAGGGCGTCGAATTTCGTAGACAAGATCCGAAATCCGACGTACTATTGTAGCGGGCCCAATCCAATCGCATTGTAACTTTGGGCAACGACTTACTCTTCGGCTAGGGGAATAGAGCCATACTTCGTCGCCGGGGCAGAATTCCTGAGGGTGCGATCGTAGGTCGTAGCGGATTTTGTTAGTCTGGGCAGCCGTTAGCAGTTGGCGGCGAGCGTTCGCATTTACCACCCGCAGTTGATTTTGCAGCTTAGCCAAGAATTCCGGGACTTCCGTTGGGACAGGAGCTGGTGTTCCAAATAGTTAGCCTTGCGGGCGAATAACCGGAGCTTTCATGAACCGCTCACCTGTAGGCCAATAACGCCATGGGCAGCAGCTCATCCCAATCATGCTGGCTAGTAGATACAAACTTTGCCAAGTAATCTAGCAACGTGCGATTGAAGCGTTTCACCATGCCGTCTGACTGTGGATGCAGCGGCGTGGTACGTGTCTTTTCAACAGTCATCAGCCGCATACAGGCCTGGAAGACGCCCGCTTCGAAGTTGCGTCCTTGATCAGAGTGTAAGACGAATGGAACGCCGAATCGACAGAGGACTTCTTGTACCAATGATCGAGCTACGGTTTCGGCTGTCTGGTCCGGTATGGCTGCACATTCCGGGCACTTGGTAAAATAATCCATAACGACCGCGACGTAACGCTTCCCACGAGGCGTAGTGGGTAGAGGGCCTAGAATATCAATCGCTAGACGATCGAACGGGGCTCCCATTAGGCTTGGTTGTAGGCGACCGACGGTTCTTCGAGGTGGTCCTTTGCGTGCGTTGCAGATGGTGCAGCGTGCGCACCAGAGGGTTATATCGGCACTTTGGCCGATCCAGTAAAATCGTTTCTTCGCTTTGCACATTGGGTAAAATTCCCAAAATTTTGGCATAAATTAAAAAAAAAATTTTTGGAAAATCTGATTTTTTTTATTTGTTTCTAATTAAAAACATTCCAATAAGTGTAAAAATTATTTTTAAAAATTTTTAGGGAGTGCCCTTAATGTTTTACGCTTATTCAAAGTCAGCTGTTTTAGGGTTGCATTGGTTATCGAAAAAAACGCGGGAAAGCTTCTTTGACTTTCAAAGTAAACAAAACAAAAGTATTTGCATTTGTGAAAAAGTTTTATCATGGAAAAAATCCACGAAGGTATGTAAAATGAGATGTTTGTGTAGATTTTGTAGTTTTTGTTATTTATTGTCCAATTGTCCAATGTGTTGCTATGTGTATTTATAGATCAAAACTAAAACTTGTTTGTGTGTTTCGTCAGGCCTAACTTTTGAAGCGTGAAAAGGTTAGAAAATGTATAAATAACAGGTTGTACACTAATCTTCGACTAATCCAATGCTGAAAAGACAATACTTCTCATATTTGCCCCTTTTCGAAATAATCGACATGTTGCAGTTACACACGAGTTCTGCCATTCCATTTTGTTGGAAGTGTGGAAAAGCAACAGTCGCGAAGAAAACGCTGTTCAAAACTATATTGTGCAGCAAATAGGTCAGGAAAATCTATCGATGGATCAACAAAATGTAATTAAGCTTAAAGTAAAACAATTCGTCAAATTCATCAAATTTAATTTGCCAAAATGCAATCGGATGGTGGAACGCTTTAAAACAAAGCACAAACGTTGGCTGGAGTCAAGTATCAAAGTTACTTCGAGTGATAGAACACTTGAAAGAGCAGGTCGAAAGCATTTAAACTATAACGATGCAGGTCCTCGTTTAAAACGGAAATTAGCATCTGAACTTGCTTCACAGAACGACAACTCGACTCCTCTTTTAATACATGCCGCATTGCTTTCGTCAAAAAAATTAAAAGAGACAGATACATCCTTTGTTCTGAAAAAAGCCATGAGCAACGAGAACTTAAGTGAGATTAAAAAAAAACTGGAGAAACGTCACCCATTGCCACTAAGTGTTGACGAAGCATTAGCTTTTCTGATTGAAAACGGATTGACTAAACAGAAATACCTGAGCATCAAGGCCCTTAACAAACAGCAAGGATGTGACATTTATCCACCTTACGCAAAAGTGAGAGAAAGTAAGCTGAAATGTAGACCTGAAGAAATCATGTACTCCGAAACTAAAGTGGAAGTCCCGTTTCAAAATTTATTAAACCACACAGTGGATCGTATTCTGGAGATGCAGCAAGACGTTCTTGAAATATCCAATTCTTCACGTTGTACATTGATGTTAAGCTACGGCTTCGATGGTTCTACTGGACAAGGCATTTACAAACAGAAATTTCACGAAAATGACCTTATCGGATTAGACCATTCACTATTTGTTACAACGATGATCCCATTACAATTGGTTGATGAGTTCAATCAAGTCATTTGGCGTAATTCTACTCCACAATCTGTAAGATTTTGTCGGCCATTAAAACTTCAGTTTATTAAGGAAACAACCGAACTCATACTACAAGAAAAATCTAATTTGGATGAACAGATAAAAAAATCTTCAAAGTCATTTGTATATTTTCAAAGAAAAAAGGATCCTCGTTGATTATAAACCCCACATGACGTTAATTGACGGAAAAGTTTTAAACGTGTTAACTGGTACGAATTCATGCCAAGTATGCCCATTATGTGGAGCAAAGCCAAGTCAAGTGCTAATGACCTTTGACTTCAAATCAGGAATATTTGTTGTTAATTCCAAAAGTCTGCAATATGGAATTAGCCCTCTACATGCATGGATTAGATTTCTGGAGTTTGTATTGAAAATATCATACAGACTAGAAATAAAAAAATGGCGTGTTAAGGGATCTGAAAAGGAAGAAATAAATCAACGAAAACAGTACATCCAAAAAAGGCTTTGGAATGAAATGGGTCTTAATGTGGACAGTCCCAAACAAAATGGAAGTGGGAATACAAATGATGGCAATACAGCACGAAGAGCTTTTGAAAATGTTAATACTTTCTCAAGCACTTTAAGTTTTGATAAGGAAATTCTTAAAAACTTTTATATAATATTAATTGCTATCTCTTGCGAGTATAAAGTGAACTCCAGAAAGTTTAAGGATCTATGTGAGAAGACATTTAACATGTATTTAGGCAAATATTTTTGGTATCCAATGCCTCCAACTATACACAAAATTTTGGTGCATGGTCATCAAATAATGGACACCTGTATACTTCCGGTTGGAGTTTTGGGAGAAAACGCTTCTGAAGCTCGAAATAAAATTTATAAAAACGATCGAAAATCACATGCTAGAAAGTGCAGCCGGTTGGAAAATATAAGTGATGTATTCAACAGAGCACTTGACTCATCTGACCCACTTATTTCAAGTCTTAATTTAAAAGCACGAGCTAAAGCAAATAGGAAGAAGAAAATACCCGCAGAAGTTCTTGAACTTTTAGAGGAACATTCTTACGAATCTTCTAAAACACTTGGAAAGTTAGCCTTGCGGGCGAATAACCGGAGCTTTCATGAACCGCTCACCTGTAGGCCAATAACGCCATGGGCAGCAGCTCATCCCAATCATGCTGGCTAGTAGATACAAACTTTGCCAAGTAATCTAGCAACGTGCGATTGAAGCGTTCCACCATGCCGTCTGACTGTGGATGCAGCGGCGTGGTACGTGTCTTTTCAACAGTCATCAGCCGCATACAGGCCTGGAAGACGCCCGCTTCGAAGTTGCGTCCTTGATCAGAGTGTAAGACGAATGGAACGCCGAATCGACAGAGGACTTCTTGTACCAATGATCGAGCTACGGTTTCGGCTGTCTGGTCCGGTATGGCTGCACATTCCGGGCACTTGGTAAAATAATCCATAACGACCGCGACGTAACGCTTCCCACGAGGCGTAGTGGGTAGAGGGCCTAGAATGTCAATCGCTAGACGATCGAACGGGGCTCCCATTAGGCTTGGTTGTAGGCGACCGACGGTTCTTCGAGGTGGTCCTTTGCGTGCGTTGCAGATGGTGCAGCGTGCGCACCAGAGGGTTATATCGGCACTTTGGCCGATCCAGTAAAATCGTTTCTTCGCTTTGCACTTGGGTAAAATTCCCAAAATTTTGGCATAACTTAAAAAAAAAATTTTTGGAAAATCTGATTTTTTTTATTTGTTTCTAATTAAAAACATTCCAATAAGTGTAAAAATTATTTTTAAAAATTTTTAGGGAGTGCCCTTAATGTTTTACGCTTATTCAAAGTCAGCTGTTTTAGGGTTGCATTGGTTATCGAAAAAAACGCGGGAAAGCTTCTTTGACTTTCAAAGTAAACAAAACAAAAGTATTTGCATTTGTGAAAAAGTTTTATCATGGAAAAAATCCACTAAGGTATGTAAAATGAGATGTTTGTGTAGATTTTGTAGTTTTTGTTATTTATTGTCCAATTGTCCAATGTGTTGCTATGTGTATTTATAGATCAAAACTAAAACTTGTTTGTGTGTTTCGTCAGGCCTAACTTTTGAAGCGTGAAAAGGTTAGAAAATGTATAAATAACAGGTTGTACACTAATCTTCGACTAATCCAATGCTGAAAAGACAATACTTCTCATATTTGCCCCTTTTCGAAATAATCGACATGTTGCAGTTACACACGAGTTCTGCCATTCCATTTTGTTGGAAGTGTGGAACAGCAACAGTCGCGAAGAAAACGCTGTTCAAAACTATATTGTGCAGCAAATAGGTCAGGAAAATCTATCGATGGATCAACAAAATGTAATTAAGCTTAAAGTAAAACAATTCGTCAAATTCATCAAATTTAATTTGCCAAAATGCAATCGGATGGTGGAACGCTTTAAAACAAAGCACAAACGTTGGCTGGAGTCAAGTATCAAAGTTACTTCGAGTGATAGAACACTTGAAAGAGCAGGTCGAAAGCATTTAAACTATAACGATGCAGGTCCTCGTTTAAAACGGAAATTAGCATCTGAACTTGCTTCACAGAACGACAACTCGACTCCTCTTTTAATACATGCCGCATTGCTTTCGTCAAAAAAATTAAAAGAGACAGATACATCCTTTGTTCTGAAAAAAGCCATGAGCAACGAGAACTTAAGCGAGATTAAAAAAAAACTGGAGAAACGTGACCCATTGCCACTAAGTGTTGATGAAGCATTAGCTTTTCTGATTGAAAACGGATTGACTAAACAGTAATACCTGAGCATCAAGGCCCTTAACAAACAGCAAGGATGTGACATTTATCCACCTTACGCAAAAGTGAGAGAAAGTACGCTGAAATGTAGACCTGAAGAAATCATGTACTCCGAAACTAAAGTGGAAGTCCCGTTTCAAAATTTATTAAACCACACAGTGGATCGTATTCTGGAGATGCATCAAGACGTTCTTGAAATATCCAATTCTTCACGTTGTACATTGATGTTAAGCTACGGCTTCGATGGTTCTACTGGACAAGGCATTTACAAACAGAAATTTCACGAAAATGACCTTATCGGATTAGACCATTCACTATTTGTTACAACGACGATCCCATTACAATTGGTTGATGAGTTCAATCAAGTCATTTGGCGTAATTCTACTCCACAATCTGTAAGATTTTGTCGGCCATTAAAACTTCAGTTCATTAAGGAAACAACCGAACTCATACTACAAGAAAAATCTAATTTGGATGAACAGATAAAAAAATCTTCAAAGTCATTTGTATATTTTCAAAGAAAAAAGGATCCTCGTTGATTATAAACCCCACATGACGTTAATTGACGGAAAAGTTTTAAACGTGTTAACTGGTACGAATTCATGCCAAGTATGCCCATTATGTGGAGCAAAGCCAAGTCAAGTGCTAATGACCTTTGACTTCAAATCAGGAATATTTGTTGTTAATTCCAAAAGTCTGCAATATGGAATTAGCCCTCTACATGCATGGATTAGATTTCTGGAGTTTGTATTGAAAATATCATTCAGACTAGAAATAAAAAAATGGCGTGTTAAGGGATCTGAAAAGGAAGAAATAAATCAACGAAAACAGTACATCCAAAAAAGGCTTTGGAATGAAATGGGTCTTAATGTGGACAGTCCCAAACAAAATGGAAGTGGGAATACAAGTGGCAATACAGCACGAAGAGCTTTTGAAAATGTTAATACTTTCTCAAGCACTTTAAGTTTTGATAAGGAAATTCTTAAAAACTTTTATATAATATTAATTGCTATCTTTTGCGAGTATAAAGTGAACTCCAGAAAGTTTAAGGATCTATGTGAGAAGACATTTAACATGTATTTAGGCAAATATTTTTGGTATCCAATGCCTCCAACTATACACAAAATTTTGGTGCATGGTCATCAAATAATGGACACCTGTATACTTCCGGTTGGAGTTTTGGGAGAAAACGCTTCTGAAGCTCGAAATAAAATTTATAAAAACGATCGAAAATCACATGCTAGAAAGTGCAGCCGGTTGGAAAATATAAGTGATGTATTCAACAGAGCACTTGACTCATCTGACCCACTTATTTCAAGTCTTAATTTAAAAGCACGAGCTAAAGCAAATAGGAAGAAGAAAATACCCGCAGAAGTTCTTGAACTTTTAGAGGAACATTCTTACGAATCTTCTAAGACACTTGGAAAGAATGCTGTTTCAACAGAAAGCCAAGAAGAGGAATATGATTCCCAGGATGATGAAGACACTGAAGTTAATTGTATTGAGTTGGAAGAAGAAGAATCAGAAGAAGAAGATGATGAATAAGTTGAAGCATTTGCCCAGGTAAGAAAAGCAAATTGAAAAAATATTTGATTGACCTATGCTAATCTATTTTGATTTTTCTAGCAATCTAAATGAATCAAAACTAGCCTTAATGTAGACATCTAAGTACATAAATATATTTAATGTTTAATAAAATATATATATAATGTATATATAGGTTATAATATAATTAACATAGCATATACACAACGAATATGTAAGCAACAATATTAATTTTAATATTAAAATATATTTTTAAAAAAGGGCGGGGGTGTGGGCGTGGCCAATTTCAAAATCCGAAATTACTAAAAACTCATACTAATATACATAAAAAATTTCAGGCTTCTATCTCTTCAGGGACAATTAATGCCAAAAATTCGGCCTTTTTACCCATAGCCAAAGCTTTGGCTAAAGTCTTCTTAGCACTGAAGTGACCTCCGGATGGAGAGTCGTGCACGCCTCGAATGGCAGCATCTACCAATGAGCGGGGCATAAGGGCTACCGGTATATTCTCCGAATTTTTTTATGGTAATCACTCCTATTTCATCAAAGCTCTAATTTCTGGGCTCTCGCCCCACAATGTTGTTTTAGGCGGTCGTTCGGACTTGTTCATCCAATCGCGCACCTTACCGAGGGCCTGGTCCGCCTCCTGCTCCTTGCGCAGGTCGGGTAACAGGACTTGGGTAAACAACACGACCACTCCATTTTTCCGTTCGACTCTTTCGCATGTGGGACAGTCGCTACAAGGTCGGCGAGAAAGGCTGTCAGCGTTACCATGTTGTGTACCACTTCGATGCTGAATCTGCATGTCGTACTGTTGCAGACGTTCTATCCAACGTGCCATCTGCCCTTCTGGTTCTTTGAAGTTGTACAGCCACTGTAAAGACGCATGGTCAGTCCGTACGAGAAACGGACGGCCATACAAATAATGATGAAAGTGTTTAGTGGCACGGACTACGGCGAGGAGCTCTCGACGTGTTACACAATAGTTACGTTCTACTGGTTGGAAACATTTACTATAATATTCGATTACTCGTTCTTGTCCATCTTGTAGTTGATGGAGCGCCGCACCCGCCCCAGAATTCGAGGCGTCCGTGTCTAGAATAAATTGACCGGTGTCATTGGGAAACGCCAAGACGGGGGCTGTCGTAAGACACTGCTTCAAGGTGTCAAAGGAGTGACTGCAGTGCGTGTCCCATTCAAAGCGTCGAAGTTTCTCAGTCAGCTGGTGGAGCGGTCGAGCGATAGTAGCGAAGTTGGGGATAAACTTGCGGTAGTATGAGCAAAGACCCAAAAACGATCGCACTTCCTTGGTACTTCGAGGTTATCAATCTTGCTGGGACACGCCTGTAATCCATCACGACTCACGATATGGCCTAGGTAACTAACTTGTTTCTTAAAGAAGCTGCATTTTTTCGGACTAAGTTTAAGGCCAGCCTCTGCCAGTCGTTTAAACACGTCCTGCAGGTGTGTGAGGTCGTGCGAGAGTACACAATCACGTCATCGAGATAGACTAGCGCGAACTTCCACATCACCCCAGACAGAAGATTGTCCATCAAACGTTCAAACGTAGCGGGGGCGTTGCAAAGCCTAAATGGCATCACATTGAACTCGAAAAGTCCAGCATCGCAAGTGAAAGCTGTCTTTTGTCGGGAGGGTTCGTCCATCCGCACCTGCCAGTATCCGCTTTGTAAGTCCATCGTCGAAAACCACTGGGAGCCGTACAACGTGGATAGGATGTCGTCCATTTTGGGCAGCGGGTATGAGTCCTTGACTGTTATCTCATTCAGGCGCCTATAGTCCACGCAAAATCGTGTCGCTCCATCTTTCTTCTTGACTAGCACCACCGGCGACGACCACGGACTGACGGAAGGGCGAATTATGCCTCTGTTCTCCATGTCAGCAACCAGTTGCTGCACCTCAGCTTTGCGCGCAAGAGGTATTCTTCGGGCCATCTGTTTAATAGGGCGTGCCGGCACGGTATCGATGTGGTGAGAAGCTAAGTTGGTTTGACCAGTCTCGTCATCGTTTCGGGCAAAAATAAGCCGATAGCGATCCAAAAGTTCCTTTAGCATTAGTTGTTTTGTAGGCGGTAGGTCCACTTCCCCGAATCGGTCCCAATCGACACAATCTGAGCTCGCATCTTCACATCTGTCTGGTAATACCACTTCTACGGTTTCTAAGTCGCCCAAAACTAGTGTGGGTGGCAGCGTTCTCTCGTGAGCGCTTAGATTCGATATCCTGCAGAAAATTGGCCGGCCACTGGTTGGACGATGTCGGTGCTCAGGACGATATCGTCCGGCAGCTCTGTGTAACAGTCTTCCTTCAGTAAGCTCGGTAACGCCGGCTTAGTCGTCGCACATTGCACTCTGACATGCGTGTCGGAGCGTGGCCCAAACAGACGGGAGTCATCAAGTATATCGGATTTCGTGGCGCTTCGGAGGCGCGGAGCAAGGGCATGGTACCCCAGTGGAACCTTAGGTGCATCTTATCAAAGTCGATCACGACCTTGTGTTCTAGCAAAAAAATCAGTACCCAGCAGTGTAGGCGTAGAATCCTTCACCAGGACAAATCGATGAATCAGGGGCTTGCGCAGCACTTGCAACTCTACCATCGTTTCTTCAGTGGAGGTGAGCGTTGACGACGCCATACCATACATGGTTACCTGCCATGGTGAGGTTCGTATTGGCTGCTTCACATCTCGCCAATTCAACACCGAGACTGCCGCGCCGGTATCCACCACTATTGGCAATGGCCTCTGCTGAAAGAAAACAATACAATGTAAGCTGTCCTTAGCATTTGGTACAGGTGAATACGTAGCTTGAATAGGATTCCCCGTCCCACGTCGGCCATTTAAAATAGCAGCATCTTTCCTGTTTACTTCAGGCGGCCAAGGGTTCACGAAACAATCGCGCCAATACGGTGTCTTCGTTCAAGCCAGGGTTCTCGCTTCCAACCGCGGGCTCTGTCCATAGTGACTCGTGCAACGGCGTGGTTGGATGCCTGCTGCTCTGGTCCGTGGATGGCTCCAATATGGTAGGAACGGAATGCTCAAATATGGCAGACCGCTCAAATCCATTAACGGTGGAAACGTTAGAATGGCGAACATTCCTGGTACTGGTGGCTGAATTTCGGGTATCTGGACGGTCGATAGGGGCCAGGGCATGCTGCTGTTTTCCGAAGGGTGACTTGTTGTTAGCGGTGCCTCTTTCGTGAGACGGCTGCGACCTCGTCTTCGTCGGCGACGTTTTGGTGTATGGATGTCTCCACTCTCGACCACCTGACTGTGCAGAACCAGCTTACCGTGTGTGCGTCCAAACTGGGCTTGCACTCGCATCGCTACGTCCAATGCATCTTGTAGCTGAATCGGTCGACTAGAAATTACTAATCCCTGTAGCGGAGTTTCGCGCATACCGTCAATAAATTGTTGCACCAGAATCTGGTCATACATATGTCCGGGCATTCCACTAAAAGTTCATTGGGCCAAGCGTTCCAATTCCAATGCGAAATCAGGCAATGATTCCCTGGGTCCTTGTATCCGATGACGCAACAGTTGATAGCTCGACCGGCAATCTAGCATGAATCGTTGACGCATGGCGGTGCTGACACAGTGCTGAGTAGGTAAGTGTAGGTTGTGTAGGCAAGGTGCCATAAAATGTTGAGGCGCGACCGCGCAGATTCAACACCACTGCCAAACATTTCTCATCCTCTGCCCACTGATAGTAATTCGCCACCTTGTCTACCAGTCGCTCAAATTCGCCCCAAGATCCAGTTCCATCGAACAACGGCAACAAACCAGGATTAAATTGCGGGACGGGGGGGTGATCGCGCCCACGCCGATCCGTAGGTGGTGGAAGCGGCCCGTGGCAGCGCGTCCTGCCTTGGTTGGGGTAACCCACCCCACGTGGTGTGTTCCGGCGGCGAAACGGGCCCTGGCACCGCTGTGGGCTGCGCGCTTATAAAGGACCGTTCTAAGGTTTCGCACATTCGGTCGATCTTTTTATTCACCGCCTCCACTGATTGTGCTATAGCAATAAGAGAACTGCCGCTGTCCTCTTCTATTCTGCTGTTCCGAGCCTGCGTCGATTTCTTAGGCATTTTACACGTGGTGAGGTTCTTCGCAGTAACCGAACATAACCCCACACCTGACACCAATGTAACGTGTTTTGCCTTTGTGGAACAAAATGACACCACCCGTGGCCGAGCGGTTGGTTTACGGTTGGGCGTTCGATCGTCAAGCCTAAGATAACTCAGCAGAATCGCAAAGAAAACAGAGATAGTTTCTTTCGTTTATTCAATCTCTTTATTTTCCTTGTCTTGGCAGCAGCGAAAACTTTCAAGCCCTTCTTTTCTTTGTCCCTATCTTCTTCTCTTCGTTAAGTTGGCCGCGCTAGCTCAAAAGTATTAGTGTGCCCAGGGGGACAGTTTGCGTTTGCCTACTACCCGAGTTGCCACCCAGGCCGTCTACGTTACAATACTTTATATGGTCGGAAATGATTCCTTCTACGCGTTGCACACTTCTGACCAAAATTAATATACCCTTTTTTCAAGGGTATAAAAAAAAAGAAAAACACACAAGCATAAAAAACATGGAAAAATGAAACAAGAAAACACACATAGAAAATAAACACAAGGTATAAGGGACAGGGTAGGGCAAATCCCTCCCGAAGAAGGGGGGGAGTGTGAGGAATATTATAAATCAATATCCCACACAACAAACCGGCAGCGAAGCAATCCAACGGTGTGAATAACGCACCAGATACAAGATACAGCCGGGACACAAACCAGATGTACGATATACGACCAATCTCGTCACTGGTCGATCGAACCAGTGCAACGCACATAAGTTACGATCAAACGCAATGGATCGAACCACACGCAACCGCAAGTGATTTCGTACAAGCTGAAGATGCGTGGGAAGCATAAGGCAAGAAGTCGGCAACCACATATACGAGGTACGATGTACGATACGGTTACGATCAAACACGATCGATCAAACCGCACGCAACCGGGAGCGATTTCGTACAAGCGGGAAGATGCGTGGGAAGCATAAGGCGATAAGTCGGCAACCACATATACGAGGTACGATGTACGATACGGTCACGATCAAACACGATCGATCGAACCGCACGCAACCGCGAGCGATTTCGTACAAGCGGGAAGATGCTTGGGAGGCATAATGGGCAAAATCGGCCATGTAAGAGCAAACAAGTGCAAGCGAAAAAGGGCATTGGCCCAGTGAGACAATTTAAGAGCACAGAGAGGCCACAATAGAGATGCATGCATTAACATACAATGCATGTACGAATACGCTGAATAAGCATACACCCACAATACACGTATGCTATGCGTGTATGACCGCGAGAGGGAGTACCGGTGGCCAATGGGTGCTCTCTGCCTACGTTGCGCATAAGAGATCAAAAGCAGTGAGAGCATGAACTGCCGAAATTATGCGAACAAAAGTGAGGGCTAAGCAAGCCCACGAGACGGGTGCGGGGAATGCATGGTGCCGAAACAAAGCCAAGTGAGGGCCATGCTAATGAAACGGGGAGTAGGGGGGAGAGTGAAGAACTTGTAAAACGATAATGGTTTGTGGACTGGAAAAGGGAATGTGCAAGCCGAAGGGGGAGGGATGAGCAATGAGGAAGCTATCTAATGGATACGATGCGTGCGTTGGATTGCGATTTAAATAAAAGTAATTAACAAAATATATATTGAGTTAATCAGGCTAATTAGTACTAAATGATAGATTAAGTTTAACGAATATATATATGTATGCATAATTATAATATGGAGATAATATGAGCGAAGTTGGGTATGACAAGCGGATTGAGGGGAGCGACGGGCGACGGCAGCGCCGCCAGAAGAAGGGAAAGCAGCTAAAGTAAACGGGATACGTGTGGCGGCCAATGGGAAGGCGACGCCAACATAAGAAAGTGATTCAAATCAATATGTACAAGCGAGGAAGACAAGGACAAGGAATAAATGGGCGCGCAGCCACAGAGAAAGTGGACATATGCGCCAAGGATTTACGGGACTTTCACCACGCATAGCAACAAGTGGATGCGTGGGTGAAAGCAGAGGGCCGATGGAAATGTACCAGCTGTATAGCGGTACTACACCAATCTATTCCTGAGGCCGTGGTAGCTGCCTATATAAAGGCAACGCCCATCAAGCAAAGATCATCAAGTCTACAAGTCGTGATCAACCAAGGGAGTTTTTAAGGCCTTACGAGTAACCTTAAAAGCTCAGACTAGTGAAATAAAACAAGTGAAAGGATCAAGAAAAGTGAGAATAATTTGAGAAGGCCTTACGAGTAACCTCTCAAATTATTCTATAACCAGCAAGTCCTTGGAATAGGACTAGAACACCGTGCCCAGGCAAGAAATAAGAAAGGTCAAACTGCTCCAGGACGATTCCCAGCATATTGGAAGGTACAAGGATATATCCTGTTACCGAAATTCCAGGATCTATATATCGTGACGAACACCAATTGCTGCCCTACAACAAACGGCCACAGGATTTATCCTTGGGGCTACGAGCACGCAAAGACCATCTTAGAAACGCAGTCAGAGGCATTGAGGTGGAAATAACATCCCTAGAAGATCAGAATACGCCAGGAGCGTGAGAGCAAAGCCAGAGGATATATCCTACGGCCAATTAACGCGCCGGTATTATTCTGAAAAGGGAGACATCAGACAGGATATTCGTATCACAAGTTCGGAACAGGAACCAGAGGAGACACAAGGAACGTATCACAAGTCCGGAACAGGAACCAGAGGAGACACAAGGAACGAGAGACGGACCATAGACGTCATAGACGGATAACCATCTCTGATAGACGTATGAGAGACGATGGTTACTCGATTTAGATAATAAAGTTAGGACCTGTAAAAAGATGATTAATATCATGGTAATATCTTTACCTACACGAGGACGTGTACTTTGTCAGAATGGCCGTGTCGGAGAATGAATCAATGCCTACTATTGCTATAATCGCCTGATCATTGTCAGCTTTATTGCTTTCGAAAGACAAGTAAGACGGGTGCACTGATGTCTTACGTTTTACATTGACAAAGTTATAAAATTGCTTACATTACAACGCCTTGTAGCGTTGTGAATTCAGCACCATAAAATTTCATCGAGCAACTACATAAAGGGAAAAATCCGATGCTTTACCGGATTTTTTTAATCTTTTATAGCATCTTGATTTTACGTTCTTCGAGTTACATAACTCACGTGAGAACCAAGTAGGTCTATTAGATCATTCTTGGGTCACAAGCGGGACACAAACATCCAAGAACAACTCAAGAGTTTTATAGAAGACAGAAATGACAGAGTCCATATCCGTGCAGGTATACAGATTTGACCAACCGTTGGTTAACAAAAGCTTTTTAAGTTAGTAAAGTTTGTCTTGCGAAAACATCGGGTTGGAGCCATAGAGTTATTATATCGAGACATAACCCCAAAAGGAAGGTCAATGGTTACATCCAGAGTTGGATGAAAGTTTTCTTCAGGGATAACTAAGGGATCATTCCTGGAAACATCGCAGTTGGAAGAATCCAACACAAATACCAGATCTAGTGATCTGTCACGACTATTTATTTGTTGAGAAAACTCAAGCAGACCATCTATGAAACAATGTGACAAGGAGGGCAACAGTAATAAACAATCATATAAAAGGGTCTAGGCAATCTCAGGTAAATTAAAATCTCCCAGAACAAGGAGCAAATCTTTGTCAGAGAGATAGGAAACAAGTTGAATAGCTTCCAAATGGTGAATGTAAACTGCCAAGTTGGACCGTGGAGGAATATACGAACAAGTTATATGGGCAGAAAAGGAACTTAAAGAAAGTTTAACAAACAAATTGAATTTCCTGATTGGAAGACTGGACAATTTCAGACGAGAACGCTGAACCAACAGCAATCAAAACACCACCACCATTACGGATAGTCCGATCATGTCTATATATAAGTTAAATATTTGGAGTGAAAAATTGAAGCAACGGGTGCCAGCGAAGTTAAAAGTTAAACAATCTACATACGTACGTACGTTCTGATAGGCCAGAGTTAGGGACGAAATTAGTTTTTTGACTGGTGCAGGTAGCCGGCTAAGCCTCTAAATAAACGTTTTCTTTTTAGGTGGAACTACAACAAGGGAAGTAGAAGTTTCACGCACAGCAATAGCTGCAACAGCAGATGCAGTAGCACCTGAAGCAGGTAACACTATACTAGCTCGTCTCGCAACTACTTTGGCAATATTCCTGGGAACGGATGTTTGCCCGGACGGTTCGGAAACTACAACAGATATCGTGTTAGTAGGTGGGATACTGTCTTCGTTTCATAAAACTTCGCATCTCGAGCGCCAAGCCATGATACTGTGCAATACAATACCGCACTTTGACTGTATATCCAGCACATTTAAAGTGCATTACATAGCCACACAAAGCACCAACAGTAAAGAAAGTCTTCACTGAGATTATTCCAACAATATTTGCAACACACAGACAAATTTAAAAAAATTGATTTATCAAAAACAAATTATTAATCAGTATGTAAATAAAAAGGGAACAATGTACATACATATATGTTAAGAGAGGAGCATACAAACCAAAGCAAAAGCTAACTGCAATATGCATATGGAAAATGAAGTAAGTAAATCGTCTCGCCGACTTGGGTATACCATACACCAGGTGAAACAAATATTTAAAATTTCGAAAACCAAATGTATGTCTATTAAATTTCCCTCATACCATATGCTATCTCGCTCACTCTACAAACACACGAGCACTCTAGCGCCGCCACAAGCCAACGGAAAATTCTGCCCTTATGGATCGCGTAGCAAAATACTTTCATATATTTTGTATGTTTCTAGTCCGATTACAATCAAATTTGGTAGTTTGATAGAAATAGATAAGATTTATTAGTCTGCCAAATTTGATCGCGATGGTCAAAAGATTGCAAGAGCCATTGCAAGTTTTTTCTAAATTATGGAGGCGGAAGTGGGCGTGGCAACATATTAAAATAGATGTATTCTGCGAGCATACTAAGCCAATATACATACTAAGTTTGGTGACTTTAGCTTTGTTAGTTTTCGAGAAAATCAGTTTTCTTTAATTTTCGGGGCGGAAATGGGCGTGGCAAAATTTTTAAATAGTCAATCTGCGCGTCTATTAACCTAGCTTACATACCAAATTTGATGTCGGTAGCTTACATAGTTTTTAAGAAAATCTGTTTTTTGTTAATTCCGGGGGCCGAAGGGGGCGTGGCAAAAATTTGAAACAATCTCGATAAGTGTACATACTACACGAGACTGCATACCAAATTTGGTAGCTCTAGCTCTTATAGTCTCCGAGATCTAGGTGTTCATACGGACGGACGGACAGACGGACGGACGGACGGACGGACGGACAGACGGACATGGCTAGATCGACTCGGTTGTTGATCCTGATCAAGAATATATATACTTTGTGGGGACGGAGATGCTTCCTTCTGCCTGTTACATACATTTTCGCGACTTTAATATACCATTTCACCCTATGGGTGTATGGTATAAAAACAACAAAAAAGGTAATATTTTTTGTATTAAAACACACAACAACAAAAACTTGTCACAATAGAGAAAACAGAAGAGTGGAGAGCACCAACACCACCCAAAAAAAAGAAAATGTGAACTGTAAATTGAGAGCCCGGGTGGGAGCGAAAAATAGAAACAAATCAAAAAGTTAATGTTTCGATAATAACAAAAATGTAAATTTATCATTAAACTTCGCGATCAATATAGCGATGATAAAAATTCTGTTAGATAATTTAGTTTAAAATACATTAAGTACACGGCAGATTGAAAAAAAAAGAGTTTAGCGAGAGCGCAAAAAAAAACACGATCGAATTCGAGTGACAATATGTACATATATACCATGCTAAAGGTGAAAAAATATTCTAAATTTCGAACAACAAATGACAGTCTTTCAAATTCGCTTATTTTCCTCCCCCTCACAAAAACACACGACCCCTCTATCGCCACCACTAGCCTACTGACAAATCGACCCTACGTATATTTTCCTTGCTTCTATACCGATATTAATGAGTTAATAGGGATCATTAGTGTTTTTTCTAGATTCTGAGTGTGTACTAAGCCAGTCCATAGCTAGTATAGTCCTCGAGAATATTACTTTTATTTCATTTGCGTGGGCGTAAAGAGGCATGGCAAAAATTTTAAATAAGCATAAACACCGTAGCTATTACAGGAGCCTATGTACCAAATTCGTTGACTTTAGCTGCGAGTGGCTACATCGGATCAACCTGATCAAGAATAGTATACCTTATGGGGTCAGAAATGCTTCCTTCTGCCTGTTACATACATTTTGGCAACGTAAGTCTATCACTTCACCCTATATATCCATAGAAAGAAAATCAGAAAATACATAATTTTTTTCCAAAGTGAGAGTAGGCACTGTCAAATTCTCGACTATAATCTCGAAAAATATATTCAAACATCCTTAGTTTCCTAAAAAGTGTATCATATCATATATATGTCAGATAGTGTTGATTAAGTGACTTATAAGTCAAAGCCTACTAGTTAGTTCCAATTGCTTGACCGGTGAGGTGTAGCCCTGGCATTTACTTTTGCAGTGGCTACTAATCCTGTAGGACTCTCCGACATCAGATGTCGGATCGGCAACACCTCGTGAGTTCTCTGACGATCCATGACGGTTTATTCTTAAAATGCAAAATGAAAACCTGTTGAAGCTTGTAAAAACCAGCAAACCTTTGGTGTAGCTTTCCTAACATTTTTTTCTGATAGAGCAGACGCTGGCGCCTTTAAATTGTGCATTACCGCAGACATCATAATAACGGAGCAGCGCATAGAAGGAAAAAACCTAACTGGCGTTAGGTGAGGCTATGGTTAAGTGGTTAACTTCTATTTCATATCCCGGCATTAAGTGGAATGAATTCAAACCAGAGGTCCGGGGCTAACTTCGACCGCGTCAAAGTTTGTATACCCTTGCAACATTTTTAATAACTCTTTCCTTACCTATAGCCATCAAAGTGGAAAAAAGTTCAAGCTAAAAAGGCTAATGTTTGCGAAAGAACGGCCAACAATACTATGCTAAGGAAAAAACTAAGATATAGATCAAAGTCGCTGTTTTCCACTGATCGTTCCTATGGGATATATGATATAGTTACCCGATCCTTATCAAATTTGGAACAGTCATTAACAGATATATTAAACTAACAAATAATTCATTTGAAAGCAATCGCGTCAAAAGTGACGAAGTTATTGACAAAAGTCACTGTTTTCGAAAGATCGTTCCTATGGGAGCTATATGATATAGTCACCAGATCTTGATCAAATTTGGCACAGTCGTTTATATGTGTAATTAACTCATCAATATTAAATTTCAAGACAATAGCTTAAAAAATAACGAAGTTATTGTTAAAAGTCACTGTTCGTGACTTTGACGTTTGTATGGGATCTATATGATATAGTGATCTGATCCGGCTGAATCCGAGATATACAACGCCTGCAGTGTATAGAAGCCTACGTGCAAAATTTCAGCTCTGTAGCTTCAACGGTCTAGGAGGAGTTTGCGTTGATCCAGACGGGCGGACAGACGGACGGACGGACGGACGGACGGACGGACATGGCTATTTGAACTCGTCTCGTCGTGCTGATCAAGAATATATATACTTTATATGGTCGGAAATGCTTCTTTCTATGCGTTGCACACTTCTGACCAAAATTAATATACCCTTTTTGCAAGGGTATAAAAATTATTTTTCTACCGAAACAACGTTTCATTTCAAATATTGTTTCATGTTGTTCAAGATAAATACTTGCAACCCGAGATTGTTTTTGGTTGTGTAATTATTAATGAAGGATTTAAGTTGAGAGAGCCACTAAGATGCAATAATATTCGACCCAGTCTTTCTCCCTCTGCAAGTCCCATGCTACTTGCCAAAAAAAAAAAAATGGTACAGATCGCCTTTGTGTCGATTACAGAGAGCTGCATTCTATCCTTTGCCGTTAATAAATGACCAAATTGCGGGCGCCAATTAATTCACCTGTCTTGACATGGCAAGTGGATTTCACCAAATGCCAATTCACCATTGTATATACTGCGTTTGTTACTCGTCGTGGCCAGTTGAATTCTTAACTATGCCGTTCGGATTAACGAATGCGCCATGTGACTTGGCCTATTCGTATGTCATTGTGCACCTAGACAATTAACACAACCTAGACAACGCGCACAATTAAGTTAGGCTTTGAAAGGCTTAAAATAGTGCTAGACTTTCTTAAAGGACCTGGATTTAATTTTAATATCAACAAATGTATTTTTTTGAAAGCGGCTGTTCAGTATCTGGGATATGAAATAAATGCGGGAGAAATTCGACCAAAGACACGAAAAATTACTGCATAATTTCCTTGCCACCGCCACAAACAGTGTTAATGTGAGACAGTTCTTTTGCTTTTTATTCAATTTTCGCAAGTTTGTACTTAGCTTCTCTCAAATAATAAAGCCATTATACGCTCTAACATCAAAAGGAAATTTTGCTTGGAATGCTGATCTCGAAAGCATTCGAAAGAAATTTGTAAGCAAAACAATTTCAGAATCTAAACATTTAAACTTTACCCGCCACTCTTCTAATAGCGATCAATCGATCAATTAATAATATTGGGATATCGATCAATTGATTAAAGAATAACATTGGTATAGCGATAAGTGACGTATTGTTTTTATACCCTTGCAAAAAGGGTATATTAATTTTGGTCAGAAGTGTGCAACGCATAGAAGGAAGCATCTCCGACCATATAAAGTATATATTTTCTTGATCAGCACGACGAGACGAGTTCAAATCGCCATGTCCGTCCGTCCGTCCGTCCGTCCGTCCGTCTGGATCAACGCAAACACCTCCTAGACCGAAAGAGCTACAAAGCTGAATTTTGCATGTAGGCTTGTATGTACTGCAGGCGTTGTATATCTCGGATTCAGCCGGATCGGATCACTATATCGTATAGCTCCCATACAAATGGCAAAGTCACGAACAGTGACTTTTCTTAATAACTTCGTTATTTTGTAAAGGCGCTTGTTGCTAGAGATTGGCAACATTTAAACAATGCAATGTTGCAATGTTAGCGGGTATCGTATGTTAGGATCGTATGTTATGCTCGTATGTTAGGAACGTATTTTATGATCGTATGTGGCCAACCACGTATCTTCGGGTCAGCGCTTGCAGCCTCTCTTGAGCAGCTTCTGTGGGTGAGAGATAAGAAAACTCACTTTATCTATGCAAATGAAGTAATAAGTATTCTCCTGTTGCTAAGGGAATGCTTTTTAATGGGAGAAAAAGAGAAAGGCAGCCGTGTCTATAGGACCGTTTTAGAGAATTCAGGATGGCGGCGAGGTGGATACACCAAGCGTCTGTTTGAATAGGTTTCTAAGTTCTTGGAGCAACCCGTAGGAGTCATTGCAAATTTGTAAGTACATATGCAAAGTGAGATGTGTTAAGTGGTCAAGTGATAGAAAAAAATAATTAACAAAGTCAAGAAAATTTTTAAATTTATAAATAATTGATACATAATTGCTTCAAAAGAATTACATATATTTTAGTTGAAAAAAAAAATGTTTCCTTCAAAGTGCTTAAAAAGTTTAAAGATATACATTTGGGCCAAGTCCCCAAGAGGGCGGACCATATTTTATTTGTCAAGGCGATACCCGAGTCACATAAGGTGAGAAATCAGAGAAAAAAATATAACTATAGAAATAGGTGTCTGTCCTTATGATTGTGTGTTACTATGCGCATAGAATTTAGCAAACACTTAATTTTTTTTTTATTAGCATAACGAAAGCAATAAATACTTGCACTGGCGGCCACCGTACCATTATTCACATTCCCGAAAGCGCTAAACGGACAATCACCCCAAAAAGACGCATAACAACATACAAATATACGAAAAATAACTATCAGCTGATAGAGCGAAATAACTAAGTATCTGCATCTAAAAATTTTATCTAAAGAAGAACAAAAATAAGAAAGCCCAAGTACAGAAAAACACAGAAAAGAAAAGAACTTTGAAGGGCGACCACTGAGCCCTCGCCCGAATGCATACTTAGGATGCCGATTTTTTTTAGTTAAGCTAGGATTAGGTATAGAAAAAAAACTATTAATTAATTTTTTTTGTTAGTGTTTTTTTTCGTGTCGAATTGTTAAATATAATAATTAAATATAAGTAAAATTAATTAAATTTTGGAACTATGGAAAGGTAAAGGCAAACGGCAAAGTCAGCAGAAAGAAAAAAAAACCATACAAAAAAAGAGAAAAAAACAACAACTTAAATCACTTATTTACATACATGGTTAGGATCAATATACAGGGTATGCACATTCGGTGTTAGAATATTTTTTTTATCTTTCTTTACTTTCCTTAACAACAGCAATACGGGGAAAGCGCTTTCGAAGTTGGAGAATGAAGCTGTAAGTAATATGCACACATTATTTGTTTATGTACAAAAGTATTCTTCACCCCTTGCACCTGCCCTTTTTCGTTAAAATCAATAAAATAATATTTCCAACATAAAGCAAAACAAAGAAAGAAAAAAACTCCAACAACAAGCAAAGAGATTTCCCGTTATTATGCGTGGGCAAATCGTTTTTTTTGTATGTTCTTTCTTGGCTTAGCCACATTGCTAAATTGTCTGTGCGCCTAGTCTACAGCTGTTGCTAGCGCTAATTCTTGTTTTTTTTTAATTTTGAGATACTTTAGCTGAAATAGCGGCACTTCTTGCCGACGTTCTGTTTTGTTAATAAATTTTGATATTTTTTTTTCGTCTATTTGAAAGAGCGATCATTTTTTTTATAACTTTAAGTATGATTAATATTCAAAATTTTTTTTTCTTAGATAATTAATAAAATTTTATAATGTCTGTTTAAAATTTATCGTTGAATTCATCCATCTACACATGTCTCCCCAGTAAAGAAAAAGGGATCATCAGAAGCTGAAGCTTCAAGTGGCCGATGATCATAGGAAGGCTGGGCAAAGGTCAATCACAAATCCACCAGTGATTGCGACTGTAAAAATACATCTTGCATTATCAGCGTAGGGAATTCCATCTTTTGTTTCTATATTTCTTTTCTATCTTTTTTTTTCTATCTTTGATTTTATTTGTATTCTCTCTCTCTTGTCGCATGCACGCTCACTTTTAATAATATAGCAATGAGAAAAGCAGGCAGGTCGGCGAAATATAATTAATTGTGGTAACTGGGTTTCGGCAGAACTACACCCCCTTGTCGACGAGCTAGTGCCGGAAATTTACAGCGTGCCAGACGATATCCAGCTACTGCATGACCAGCCACAACTATACGTTACCCGTTACAATTTTCTAAGCTATGTTCATTGAAATTTAATATTGTTGAGTTAATTACACATATAAACGACAATGCCAAATTTGATCAAGATCGGGTGACTATATCATATAGCTCCCATAGGAACGCTCTATCTATATTATACCATACACCCATAGGATGAAATGGTATATTAAAGTCGCCAAAATGTATGTAACAGGCAGAAGGAAGCTTTTACGATCCAATAAAATATATATATTCTTGATCAGGATCAACAGCCGAGGCTATCTAGCCTTGTCCGTCCGCCCGTCCGTCCGTCCGTCTGTCCGTATGAACACCTAGATCTCAGAGACTATAAAAGCTAGAGCCACCAAATTTGGTATTTATACTCGTGTAGTATGTAGAGTGATCAAGTTAATTTCAAATTTTTTGCCACGCCCCTTTCCGCCCACGCAATTTAAAAAAAGCGTTTATCTTAAAAACTAGAGAGCTGCATGAATGATAGAAAAATAAATTCGAGTTAACAACATTCAAAATCAAATAAATGAATTGAATGACTTTGAAAATCGACTAAACTAAATGAGTGTGCGACGTAAAAATCAGTCGCACAACATTCAAACGAAACAAAACGAATTGAATGAGTTAGAAAGTGAGTCAATGAGTTGCTATGATTCGAATGCATTCGAATTCCAATTCTGATTTTAGTATTTAGTATTTATTTGTATTGTACATTTTTTAACTATATGTGATTACTGTACTACAAAGCTAGAGTGGTTAGTGGCTCAGTGGGGAACTACTCAGACTACAATACTGTTGTTATCGGGTTCAAACCCCCTACAGAGATAGAGAAGAATTTTTTTTCCATTGTGTATATGATGGATTAAAGAATATATATTTTTATACCATACACCCATAGGGTGAAATGGTATATTAAAGTCGCCAAAATGTATGTAACAGGCAGAAGGAAGCATCTCCGACCCCACAAAGTATATATATTCTTGATCAGGATCAAAAACCGAGTCGATCTAGCCATGTCCGTCTGTCCGTCCGTCCGTCCGTCCGTCCGTCCGTATGAACACCTAGATCTCGGAGACTATAAGAGCTAGAGCCACCAAATTTGGTATGCAGTCTCGTGTAGTATGTACGCTTATCGAGTTTGTTTCAAATTTTTGCCACGCCCCCTTCCGCCCCCGGAATTTACATAAAACTGTTTTTTTTAAAAAGTATGGCAGATAGAGACATCAAATTTGGGTTATATACTTGTTTAGTTAGCGCGCAGAAAATAATTGTTCCAACTTTTTGCCACGCCCCCTTCCGCCCCCGTAATTTACATAACTCTGATTTTCTTAAAAACTATAAAAGCTACCGACATTAAATTTGGTATGTAAGCTAGCCTAATAGACGCGCAGATATTGACTATTTTAAAATTTTGCCACGCCCATTTCCGCTCCCGAAAATTAAACAAAACAGATTTTCTCGAAAACTAACAAAGCTAAAGTCACGAAATTTAGTATGTATATTGGCTTATTATGCGCGCAGAATACATATATTTTAATATGTTGCCACGCCCACTTCCGCCTCCATAATTTAGAAAAAACCGATTGGCTCTTGCAATTTTTTGACCATCGCGATCAAATTTGGCGGACTAGTAAATCTTATCTATTTCTATCAATCTACCAAATTTGATTGAAATCGGACTAGAAACATGCAAAATATACGTATGAACGTATTTTGCTACGCGATTCATAAGGGCAGAGTTGGCCGTTGGCTAGTGGCGGCGCTAGAGTGGTCGTGTGTTTGTAGAGTGAGCGAGATAGCATATGGTATGAGGCATGTTAAAACAATTTAATAAACATACAACATTTGGTTTTCGAAATTTTAAATATTTGTTTCACCTGGTGTATGGTATACCCAAGTCGGCGAGACGACTTACTTACTTCATTTTATATTTTTTTTTTATAATATATTAGAAAGCCTTATTTATGTTTTCACGGTTCGTGGCAACTAGGAATCTAATTTAGAAAAAATAGATACAAAATTTGTCCCAAATTGTCAAATCCAAAACTGTGTCCTTAAGTTTTTGGTGTATAGCATATTTTAATTTTAATAGCCCCCATTTCGCCATTATTTTCCATACATTTTTGATAAAATAATTAGTTTTTATTGCTTTTAAACATCCCAATAAAAATGAGTCAATTCGAATAATTCTAATGATTCGAGTGCTTTAGTACAATTCGATGTTTTGACACTCAATTCATTGCCTTTCATTAAACAGAGTTACGTATTTTGCGAGATATGACAAGTACAAACTCACACTCATTCATTTCATTGTGTAGTTGTCACTCATTTATTTGAATTCAATTCGAATGGATTCATTTGACTTTGACTTTGCTTCCATTCATGCAGAAGAAAAACTAAGATTGTGGGCCTTTCTTTCGGAAACATTAGCCTTTTTAGCGTAAACGTTGTTCCAATTTTGATGGCTATAGGTAAGGAAAGAGTTACCAAAAATGTTGCAAGGGTATACAAACTTTAACGCGGTCGAAGTTAGCCCCGGCCCTCTGGGTTATTGGTATATATAGTTGCTTAGTAAATGCGCTCATTTTGTTTGTGTAAAGATTTTGCCATGCCTCTTTCCGCCCCGTATTTTGAAAAAACTCGAATACCTCCCGTAATTTTACCTTGTGCAATCAAATATGGCACACTTAAATTTGATACTACTATCCAGCAAAATACCAAATTTGATCAAAATCAGACAAAACCAGAGGGCCGGGGCTAACTTCGACCGCGTCAAAGTTTGTATACCCTTGCAACTTTTTTGGTAACTCTTTCCTTACCTATAGCCATGAAAGTGGAAAAACGTTTAAGCTAAAAGGGCTAATGTGTCCGAAAGAACGGCCTACAATCTTAGTTTTTCTTCTGCATAGGAAATAACGAAGATATTGATCAAAGTCACTGTTTTCCACCGATCGTTCCTATGGGAGCTATATGATATAGTAACCCGATCTTTATCAAATTCGGCACAGTCATTAACAGATATATTAAACTAACAAATGTTTAATTTGAAAGCAATCGCGTCAAAAGTAACGAAGTTATTGATAAAAGTCACTGTTTTCGAAAGATCGTTCCTATGGGAGCTATATGATATAGTCACCCGATCTTGATCAAATTCGGCATAGTCGTTTATATGTATAATAAACTCATCAATATTAAATTTCACGACAATAGCTCAGAAAATAACGAAGTTATTGAGAAAAGTCACTGTTCGTGAATTTGCCATTTGTATGGGAGCTATATGATATAGTGATCCGATACGGCTGAATCCGAGATATACAACGCCTGCAGTATATACAAGCCTACATGCAAAATTTCAGCTCTGTAGCTCTTACGGTCTAGGAGGAGATTGCGTTGATCCAGACGGACGGACGGACGGACGGACGGACATGGCTATTTGAACTCGTCTCGTCGTGCTGATCAAGAATATATATACTTTATATGGTCGGAGATGCTTCCTTCTATGCGTTGCACACTTTTGACCAAAATTAATATACCCTTTTTGCAAGGGTATAAAAACAGTCGAGTTATGGCCGTTGGCTAGTGGGGGCGCTAGGGTGCTCGTATGATTGAGTGAGCGAGATACTAAAATATGCTTGTAAAAAGCATGTAAAAATGCATATGTTTAATAAATTTGAAATATTTGTTTTACTGGCGCTTTTGGTATACCTTAGTCGGCGAGACGACTTACTTCATTTATTAATATAAATTCCTTACTGTGTTCGTAAGTATTTTTCTTGCAAGTCATTCGATTGCATTTAAAGTTAGTTTCAGTAAAGATCCTAATAAAAATTCAAGTTTATAATTAAAGGTAGTGATTTATTTGATTGTATTTAAGATCATGTTACGACAGCTCAACAGTTAATGAAATCGAAGACTACACGATTAAATTGTTTTATAGTAAGCTTTGGATGATTAAATATTCAGGGGTCTGTATCTTGGTAATACAGATGGTATATCCTTGCCGATCAGGAGATTCAAAAGGCCAAAGCCTAACTAAAAGGAATAATTTTAATTGTTGATTTTTGCGACCTTTTTATTGTGGTATGATTTGCCGGTTCTAGGTCAAATTGATGTTCTTATTTTCATCTCCGATATATTTCGACCACTCATCCGGTGGTCGTCTTCAGGGCAACTATAAAAACACCTAATTGTGATTATCTTTAGCATTGATTTAATAACAATAAACAGCTACTTATTTTTACACGTCCGCACACTGTGCTACACACTGACTTGTCCCTAATAAATGCCTGTATAAATGCGCTCAGTTGTACAGAAAAGATACAGATCTACCTTATAATTAAGTCTTATATTTGTCAGTATTATATATTATATATTATTATATAAACTACGTTTCTCTTGTCCATTGTATCTCGAAATAAAGGCAATAAGACCACATGTGCAATTAATTTTAAAAAAGAATAAAACCCGAAAATATAAAGACAATCCCAAGGGATTAATAATTAAAAAATCAGGTGTGGGGTTTGCCCTAAAGAAAGTCTTTTTATGAAATACACCGAAATCATTAAATTAATTAAAACCGTCAAGGAAGTACCTTGTGACAATGATGCGTCAATTTATCAATTGCGAGTATTGGTAAAAGCAGTCATGTCTGAGAATCAGTTGGAAGCCTCTGGCGAAAGTGATGTACCCGAAGAGCAGGCAATCAGCCACGCAGGGTCTGCGAATGTGCTTGCCGGACAACATGTGGATGTTGGTCCGGAGCCTCCTACTGAGCAGCGCGGCTTAGGAAACAGTGAGCAGACAAGTACACCGGATCAAGTGGGTGGTAACCAGTCTCGTGAAACCGCTGTAGGACCAGACGCGAATGTGCATGTTCGTGAAAGCGCACAAGCGAGTAAAACCGACGAATTGCCTTCGATTCTTAGTAACATCGAATTGTATAAAGTAAGTGTGTAGCTCGTCCGAATTCAGACCGTACGCAGGCCATTACGCCCGCTGCAAAGGAGAAGAGATGTTTTAATTTCCGCCAGATTGGTCACTTAATTACTGATTGTCCACGCCCGGAGAGACCAAAAGAAAGTTGCCATCGGTGCTTCAAAGTGGCCCAGATGGCCGCCATGAGCGCTAGTGAAGATCCGGACACCATTGATGATAAATCATTTATTCAATTAGTAAGTTTAAGAATGATGTAAATAATATTTTTGCCCTATTAGATTCCCGAAGCCCAGTAAGTTTCGCCAGTAGAACGTTGATGCCGCATTTCCATTTGCAAATTTTTAGTTCTGTTTTGCAAAAAATATTATGAAATTAAATTTTCATTTATTCCCGATAATATTATGCCGACGCAACTACTTCTTGGTAGAGACGCCTTGAATAAAATAGGTCTTAAGTTCTCATTGATTGAAAATGAAAGAAAGTATGAAAAGAATTCTATATCATTAAAGAGTACCATTGCTTTTGTCTACAAATCCTTCTGCATCCCTATTTACTAAATATCCTAAGCATAATACCATTAGTAATAACACCACTGATCTAAATAATAATTGAAATAACCCTAATGTAAACAGGACAGCATCCCCGTTTCGAGAATGGCCAACAAAGTTGGAAACCGTTTGTGCAACATTGTCAGATACCGGGAATACTACTGTTGGCAGGAAATTTGGATTAGGCGCGATGCGTGAGTACCGAGACATTGTGCATGAACATTACATTGACCGATTTTCAATTAATTACGGATTGCCCAAATATATGATGAGAATATGTCTGGCAGTCCTAGAAAAATGTCTTATATTATTTGTTTAAGATTATTGGAATTTCTACCACTGTAATTACATTACCATGTTCTAAAAGCTTCGGTTACATAGAAATTGCACTTCGCAAGTCCCAACATAAAAACTTAAAAACTATATAAAGTCGTTTATTCGTTCATTTGATTGCATTCATCGTTACATCATCTTGGACAGTCATCATTGGACTTTTCAGCTTACATCATCTTCTTGGACATTCATCATTGGACTTCTTCATCATTTAAATAATCATCTTGGATAGTCGTCATTGGACTTCTTCATCATTGGCCTTTGCGAGAGTGTGTAAATTTATATTATAAATTTTCACTCAAATTTTGACCCAATGCCACTCATTGGAGATCGTAAAGCTTTACACTGCTTTACACTCACATGTAAAACACTCCTAAGCTTTAACACGTGTTAACTATTAAGCACAGCGGAGTAAGTACTCAATCTGTCATATAGAGAAATGAACTACGTATTAAATCTCACTTATTAAGCTCTTGAGTGAAACCTAATGAATTCGAGTGTTTTTTTAAAACTAGAACTCGTTTAGCTCACATTTAATTCATTTTTAGCTTGCTACATTACTTACTATAAGGGCCCAAATGTCTCCACCAGTTGAAACGCAGCTTCTACCTCTTAGACAACAACGGAATCAACTGCAATCTAATATTCAAAGTTTAAGAGCTAGAATCGATCTTGAAAATGATCCTATTATATTAGATTGTCAGTCTCAAATTGTTGAGTTATATTTTAAACAGGCATTACAAGTTCTGCCCAAAATTGAGAAGCTAGATCCAGCAGATGCGAATCGAGCAGAGATAGAAAATCTTTTTATCGAAACAAAGGCAATCATATTACGGCGCATCGGCGCAAGTACCAAGGAAAACCAGAAGAACTTAGTTTCTTTAAAGGTGGACACCATGGTGGACATCATAATCATGAAGACAACTCATTGTCCAATGTGGACAAATTTAACTATATAATAAGTTGATTATCTGGCCAAGCTCTAAACGTAGTCTCGCTATTTCAAGTATCAGACGAAAATTATCCCAAGGCCCTAGATCGCCTCAGCGAGGGATAGTACAAGAAAGTTCTTATTTTCGTAGAACATGTATGAAGTTTATTTAACATTGCTAGCATGAAAAAGGCAGACGCTATTACCCTACGTACCATTTTGGAATCGGTTTTAGCTCTACGGTTCATTGTTGTCTCTTGGGTCTGAAGCTGATGTATTAAACGCAGTACTTATTCCTATTTTTACGTCAAAAATTGATCTTGAATCCAAACAAGCATACGATCGGGTTCAAGAATACGATAAATTGCCAGACTGGGCCGACTGTTATTAAATTCTCTGTCGACACTTTCACTATTTGGAAGGTTATCTGCGAAACCGACAAGAGGAAAGACCCGTCAGAGACAAAATTCGTAGTAGTTCAAAATTATTTGTTGCAGCCCAAAGTAGATGCATTCAATGTCAGTCAACTGAGCATAGGTTAGCATTCTGTCCAGTTTTTAATTCGCTACCTTTTATTGAGCGATTTAAGATTGTTAAAACAGCGTCATTTTGTTTGAATTGCCTCAATAAGGGTCATCCAGCCTCAAAGTTTCCTTCATTGAATAGATGTCGTCATTGTGGAGGTTTACATCACACAAACATGCATAAGGATTCAAACGTGCAGGGAAATTATCAACCAGATGGACCTTCTATTTATCATTAATCGCAACAAATCATTCATAATACACATGACGAAAGTAAAACATTTGCAACATCAATGTTGACTCGCCACGCTCGGCGGGGATTACTTCCAACAGCAATAGTTCTTATTCAAGACAAACTTGGTGGGTTTCAGCTCGCAAGAGCATTACTTGATTCGTGCTCTGAGCTTACCTTTATAACTGAAGAATTAGCCAAAAAGCTTCAGCTTCCGTTTCGTTACGATCATTATGAGATTGCTGGAATCGTTGAAATATGAACACATATGAAACATTCCGTATCTACCACAATTCGTTCAAGAATATCTCCAGATGAATGGAATATGTAGTTTATCGTGACTAAATCTATATATAAGAGACTAGATGTGTTAAATTGGGCCATTCCCAAAGAAATTGAGTTAGCCGACCCATTCTTTTATAAGCCCGGAAAGGTGGATTTATCGCTTAGCGTAAAGAAGTTTTTTGATCTACTTAAGACGGGTAAAATTAGTTTAGGAATTGGTCTTCCTCATCCAGTGGAAACTCATTAGGATAGATCGTCGGGGTAATATTGCTGAACCTCAATCAACTCAACACTATACTTGTAATTTAACACAACAGCAGGACCTTAACATATTATTAGAAAGGTTTTGGAAAATGAATGAAATACATGAAATTCAAAATAAAGATATTTCGTTAACCTCAGGGCGCATACAGGTTTAGTTGCCTTTAAAGGAATCGCCTGAACTATTTGGAGACTCGTTGGCCTGTGCAAAAAGACGTTTTCTTCAACTCGAAAGACGGCTTGCATCTCAACACCAATTAAAGGAAATGTACATCGATTTTTTAGATGAATATCTTGAATCACATGGAGGTAGCTTCGTTAGATAATTTGCAATCGGGAAATCATTACATTATTCCTCACCATTGTGTCCTTAGACCGCAGAGCTCTTCAACTAAACTTCGCGTAGTATTTGACGCTTCGTCTAGATCATCGTCAAATATATCATTAAATGATACTCTCATGGTTGGACCTACTATTCAACAAGATCTAATCCTAACATTACTCTCGTTTCGTTAGTATCGCAATGGTATTACAGCTGACGTAACAAAAATGTACAATTTCTCGTCGCGCCTGGGGATAGAAGTTTCCAATAAATCTTGTGGAGAGAGTCACCGCAAGAACCTATTCAATTATTTCAATACCTATGGGATGTCGTGCGCTCCATTTCTCGCAATCAGGTCCTTAAAGTTTTTATCAGAGACGTATAAGGAGTTGTTTCCGATTGGAGCTGCTGTATTAGCTGAGGATATGTACGTCGACGATCTACTTAATGGAGTTGACTCAATGAGAACTCAATGCTAAGACGAAAGAAGTTACCAAATTGCTCTCCAAGGCAGGCTTAGAATTGACAAAGTGGAATTTTAGTGGGGCACCAACAGATTATGAATATAATCTCAATATTGACAGAAGTGATGTCTCCAAGGCTCTTGGCATGTCGTGGTTGCCAACTGAAGATCTTATATTATTTCGATTTGATCTTCCATTAACTTGTTAATACCAACAAAGCGAAAAATAGTATCGATCATGGCCAGGCACTATGATCTGCTACGATTATTAGCTCCAGTCGTAGTTCGCTTCAAATTCTTGATCCAAGACTTGTGGATCGAGAGGATCGAGCGCTTGGACTGGGACGTTGCCAGAGATCTTACGGATCTTGACATGGTTCGCGTAAATCGATTTGTTAACACATCACCAAAAAATAAGTGTGAAATCCATGGATTTTCGGATGCCTCAAATCGAGTGTATGGATGTTGCATATACGCAGGGTCCTTGGACAACGGAAAATATGTAACTTCATTAATCATTTCGAGATCGAGAGTTGCGCCCACTCAAACACAAAGCATACCTCGTTTAGACCTTTGTGCTTCCGTTTTACTCTGCCAAACATGGACTAAAATCAAACACAAATTAAATTGTCTTGTCAGCAAAACATATATTTGGACAGATTCAACTGTCGTTCTTCATTGGATTAAAATGCACCCATCAACTCTAAAATGGTTTATTGCCAATCGCGTATCAACCATACAAACTCAATCGCAGGATATCATTTGGAGTCACGTGTCCCGAAAGGATAATCCAGCCGACATTGTTTCAGCGTGCGATTTGATGCAGACAATTTGGTTTCATGGACAAAAGTTCTTAACACTTGAAGCATTACATTGGCCGAAATCTGAAAAAAAGACAGATTTCGAGACCAAAGAATTAGAATTGCGAAACACCCTTGTATTGAAATGTAGTACTAGTTCTAAACAAAAGAGCATAGTTGAGCAGATGATTAGTAGACTATCATTGTTTCGTATGATTGTGAGAGTCTTAGCATACGTTTTACGAGTTTTCAACCGAGTTCCTATTAACCGCAAGACGCATTAACCTACAAGAAGCATTTCAGTAGAAGAATTCAAATTGGCTTTTTATCATATAATCTCTTCCAATCAGAGTGATGTATTTGCGAAAGAACTAAAGGACTTACAAGCAGGACGAAGTCTGAAGCCGGAGCTTCAAGAATTAAATCCATTCATCTCAAATGAACAGATAGGTTCTCAAAATATTCGACTTATCCGTGTTGGAGGCTGTCTTGCAATGGCTGACAAACCATTGGACGCTAAAATGCCGTTATTGCTTCCATAGACTCATAATTTCACTTATAAATATATTGAAGATCTTCACTTGCGATCTAAGGTGCGCGGGAGCTAAGGTTCTGATAGCGATTCTGAGCCTAACAGTATGGATTTCAAATGCTCGCGAATTGGTCCGAAAGGTTGTTCAAAGTTGCACACATTGCTATCATTACAAACCTGTATTAATGCGACAAATCATGGGTAACCTCCCAGCTGACCGTCTCCTGGCCGAACGCCCGTTTCTGATATGCGAAGTGGATCTATATGGACCATTTCTTATTTCGTACCGCATTCGAAGCAAAGTTCCTTACAAAACATATTTGGCCATATTTGTTTGCTTTTCTTCAAAAGCTATTCATACAAAACTAATCTCAGACCTATCTGCTAATAATTTTATTGTCTTTTTGAAGCGATTCATCGGACGACGCGGCATACCCAAAAGGATTTATTGTGACAATGGCACCAACTTTGTCGGAGCATGTTCGCAACTTGAAGGCTTCAAACGGCAATTCTGTTCTGAACTCAATGCAAAAATCTGGAGGAATTTAGTCGAAATGCCGGCTTTGAATTCAACTTCATTCCACCGCGTGCTCCCCATTTTGGAGGCTTATAGGAAGCCGCAGTCAAGTCAATGAAGACTCTGCTCATCAAAATTTGACCTCTTCTCATTTGACGTAAGAAGAGCTTCAATCGATTGCAATTGAAGTGGAGGCGATACTGAATTCCCCTCCAATATCCATTCACAGCAATGATTCCAATGTTGGGGAGGTTCTGACGCCAGCATACTTATTGATCGGATGTTCACTGCAAGCGATCCCTGAACCGGTAGTAAATGACTCAAAACTTTCTTATCTATCTCGTTGGCAAAGGGTGACCTATCTCAAGCAACGCTTCTGGGAACTCTGGAAGTGCGACAATGTACATCAATTACAAGAACGCTCTAAGTGGTTGCATCACGAAAACAAAATAGCAAGGGATCAATTAGTTCTCATCCATGAAGACAATCTTCCACCGCAATGCTGGATTACTGGTCGTGTGGTCGAAGCCATAGAAAGGAAATTATTCGTCGCCAAATCTGCAAACTTGCTCCATTGCCTTTAAGAGATGACGTTTATTGAAGGAGTCATACTTGTCAAGATACCGATTTATTGGATACGTTTATTACAGCTTAAATTTGATCGAACTCATACAAATTATATATATGTATATGGTGTTCTTCCAAAGACGTCCGATCGTCGCGGCTTCTCCAACAACTCCAACTCCCGTACTCTCCCTCTACGTTCTCGCTCTGTGCTCTCTCTCTGTATGCACTCTATTTAAGCTCTCTCTCTCTCTCTCTGTATAGTCTTTGTCATTCTTGACATCCGGCCTTTCCTGACTCCTCTTCGTTGATTCCTATGTAGTCGTAGCCTTCTTCTTCGATGTCTAGGCCCGGAATCAAAACACACCATGGTTTCATGTGATCGCTCGATATTACATTACTGTAACGTCGTTGAGATACTGAACGATCGGGTAGGTCTTCTACAATGTTACGGTCCTTTAAACGCTGGGTCTAATTTATGAGTGTCTCCTGTAGCCATCGGTACATAGTCAATGACTACTAAATCATCTACTTCAATTTTTGAGTTTTGGCATGCTTCAAGTCGAATCTTTTTTCCCATTTTTCCTGTTCAGCTTTTATATTTTCTGCCGCTTGATGACGATTTAGTTGTACATCCGTTTCTTCAAATTGGTCTTCCGTCATTGCTTGTATAATTCGGTTATACGATACATCTTTGGGATTAAAATTAAATACCAAATCGTTCGGAGAAAATTTTGACGTTGACAACTGTTGATCCCAATCCTTGTTTTTATCCGTACTTGTTTTCAGCGCGTTTAGTAGTGTTTTATTCATTCTCTCAGCTTGACCGTTGACGCGTGGTGTACGCACTGCTGTTTTAATATGTTGTATCCATAGTTTTGCACAAAATCTTTGAATTCCTTTGATGTAAACGAAGTACCTCTATCTGATATGATACGTAATGGTTGTCCAAAAATACCAAACATGTGCGAAAGCGCTTTAATAACTGGGATGGTCTTTGTGTTGCGTGTTGCGACTAATATGGTGAACTTGGTGAATGCGCATACTATAACCAAAATGTAAATATTTCCGCTCTTGCTTTTCGGAAATGGTCCAATATGATCGATATTTATTGTCCGGAATGGCATCGGTATTACGTCCTGCAAGTGCATTTCTCCATCTGGTTTTCCTCCTTTTATTTTATTGATACAGCATTCGGGACATGAGTCTATATATGACTTAATAAATTTCCTCATCCTCGGGAACCAAAAATAACGACCAATTCGTTCCATTGTCTTCTGCGCACTGTAATGGCCTACATCATCGTGGTTGCCTTTAGTAATTCTCCAACGAACTGCTTGAGGAACTACTAATTTATCGCCTTTATCTGTTTTTCTTAGTAACCTGCTTTTAGAAATGACATAATCGTTTTTTATTTGCTTCCAATCAGCACTTTTATCTTTCATTTGAAATATTTCAAAATTTGCTTTAGCTTTGGATCTTGCTTTTGCATGGTATACACCCAGTCATCATCTATTGGGATGACTTTAAAAATGCCATCTGTTTCCATAATGCTGCTTTGTTCCTTAAGTACTGGTTGTCTGCTCATTCCATCTACATGTGGTAAATCTAAGCCCGGTCGGTGCTTACATATGAAGTCGAATTCTTGGAGTCTGAGCCACCATCGCGCAATAGGCGGCTGAAGAGCGGTTGAGTTCTTTAATGTTGCTACAGCGTTGCAATCCGTTATTACTGAAAATTGAGATCCAAGAAGGTATACCGGAATCTTTCCAATGATTCGGCTATAGCTAAAACTTCCAGTGCATGACTTGAATACCGACTTTCAGAATCCGTACAAAGTCTACTGAAGTTAAATACCGGCTTGATATCATCGTCTTCCTGTTGAAATAGTATTGCTGAAATTCCTGTGGTGCTCGCATCCGTATGCACTTCATGATATTTCGTTGGGTCATATAGCGTTAAGACTGGTTCCGTTGTAATAGCTTCTTTTAAACGATTGAAAGCTTCATTTTGATCAGGTGTCCATATAAAGTTTTGGTTTTTCTTCAAAAGCATACTCAATGGTTGTGCTATCATGCTATAATTTGGAACAATTTTACGGAAGAATCCAGTAATTCCCAAAAATCTCCGTATTTCTATTTCATTCGTTGGCTGCGGATATTCAGCTATACATTGTGTCTTTTCTTTTCCTGGTTGAATTCCTTTACCAGTAATAATATGACCTAGAAATTTGACTTCTTTTTCATAACTTGCACTTAGATGGACGTAGAGTTAATCCCTCGGATTTAACCGCTTCTAAAATTCATTTAGAATAACTTTTCCTTCGTCAATCGTTTTTGATGAAATAATAACTTCATCACATAGCTTATTATATTTCTTTGATATTTGAGGTTTCGTATGATATCTGCGATGACTTTTTGGAATACCGTTGGCGCATTAATCAAACCAAAAGGCATGACATTAAATTCAAATAATCCGTCTGTTGTCATAAAGGCTGTAAATATCTTGCTCTCGTTGCTCATTTCTATTTGATAATATCCAGACGTCATATCCAGCGTTGTAAAGAAATGATTTCCTGCTAACTTTGCCAATTGCTCTTCTACGACTGGCATCGGGTAGTGTTGCTTTACTGTGACTGCGTTGAGGGCTCTGAAATCAACACATAAGCGATGTTCTCCATTGGGTTTGGGCACCAAAATCGAGGATGCTGCATGTGGTGATGTGCTTCGTTGGATTATGTTGTACTTCAGGAGTTCATCTACTACTGTTCGTAATGCATCTCTTTTTGCAAATGGTACTTGATATCGCCGTCCCACAATTGGATTCGTGGTTGTTACTTTGATCTCCATCTTTGTTGATTTGCATCTGCAAATATTTGAAAAATCTTCGGCAAAGCATTCTGTATAAGCGTTCAATAGATCACTCACCTGTTTGCGCTGAGGATCATCAACCTCAACGCCGATATCAAACTCGCATTTTACCTCCGTCGGAGAATTAGTTGACTTCGTTTCGACCTTTGTCTCACCCTCTGCACACAAAATATCCCTTCCTAAGAGGACTGCATGATTAAGTTCTTTATCTTGAACTACGTAGATGCATACGTCTATTCGATTGTTATCCCAAACGATCTCCGTTAACAGGCATTCCTTTGACTCAACAATTCCTCCTCCAAAACCTCTGAAAGAATTGGTCATAACCTGTAGAACTGCGTCCTTCGGTACCTGAGACTTTTGCATGAATGTATTGTCACTGCCTGTGTCTACAAACGCCTCATATTCATGTCCTTCAATAAGTATTTTCTTCAAGATTGGGGACGCTTCTTATCCTTTATGCTATCAACTTTCGACACCGTTGACCGCTTAAGTCTGCAATCTTTTCCTTCAAGAATTCATATTCTCCAGTGACCGAAACAATTCTGCACATGTACATAAATTCATGGCTAGTAAAGCTTTTGTTGACTCTTGCTGATTTAATTCGTTGATAATATATGAGTTGATGGATTTATCGGCTATATTAGCTTTTCGACCTATCGCCATCATTGAGTAGAAGTATTCAATTAACGTTTCGTTATGCTTTCTCTTGCGGCGCATCATTTGCCTGTGAACATCTGATATATTAACTACACTTGGAAAATCCTTTAGTAGAGCATCCTTAAATTGACTCCAAGTCTGATATACTCTTTGTGAATCCAACCAGTCTTTAGCTACACCTCTTAGTTTGTGCTGTACAGCAAACAATATGGTGGCATCTCTCCACTCATACACGATCTGTAACTGTTCTACTTTGTCCAAAAATTGTTGCGAATTCACTGCTCCTTTTATTGGGTCAAATTCGGGAAGCATTCCTATAACATCTTTTATCGATGTAATACTGTTGTACTCCCGTGGACTTATTCGTTGTCCATAGATTGTTCCTCGACTACGTCGTGCTGATGGTTTTCCTCCGACCTTGCGGGTTCATTTGCACGCTCCTGTCGTTCCGTCATCAGATTTTGTGTTCGTACGTTGATCGTTGATACAGCTTGCGATAAATCTGCTACCATTTGTTTCAGTTCATCCATTTGTCTCTGCATCGTACTATTTTGCTGGTTGAAATCGTATTCGTCGGTGTTTATTTGGTCCGTTCCTAGAATTGTCGTAATTTCATCAATGTTGGCTTGTTTGTTACCATTTACATGAATATTATTTGTCTGTAAAATAATATCCAACTCCGCCACTCGTAGTGTAGATAACCGTTTTGCACTTTTGCCGTTTGTCTTTTTCCCTTGTCTCGCTGGATTCTTAAATTTATTTCATCACTTATGAAATAAATTATTCCGTCTTTTTCCGAAAGCCGTGTGTCTTAGTATCCCACTTCTGATTTGTCAAGATACCGATTTATTGGATACGTTTATTACAGCTTAAATTTGATCGAACTCATACAAATTATATATATGTATATGGTGTTCCTCCAAAGACGTCCGATCGTCGCGGCTTATCCAACAAGACTCCGTACTCTCCCTCTACGTTCTCGCTCGGAGACGTCATCGTTAACTTGTATATATTAAAATCTCTTATATTATTTCTTTAAGATTATCGGAATTTCTACCACTGTATTTACATTAACATGTTCTAAAAGCTTCTGTTACATGGCTCATGAAGAGCTTCTAACTCGTGAAAACGAAATTTTAAAAGGACTTCTTTCTGGAATTCGAAGAGGAGAAGACTTATTTTCCTAACTCCTCTCCACATGCTATTGAGCATTGGAGTTTTGTACCATCTGCAACTGGGCAGATCAAACAACTAACTTTATGTACATAACAGAAGGAGAACACGTCATCATCGGTGTTAGACCTGGCCAGGTATTGTGCCTCGTCACACCATTTTTCTTTTCCATGACCTTTTTTAAAAAAGTTAGTTTTGGAAATCGATAAGTAATTGATTTTGATGTTTGTTCCAGCTCATGCTAGATAATAGCAAACACAGGATTTATTAAATTTAAATTTATTTTCTAGAGTCGAAGGTCATAGTCACTACCACTCTCAGCCACTAACAAAACCCCCCTTAGACTTAATATTGTATATTATTTCTAATCTTATAATAAATAAATAAATAAATAAATTTAAAACTTCAAAACTGATTATAAAAGTTAAAAGATTAAGATTTCCAACTACTCGCTAAAGTAAACAATTCTAAAGCGAAATATAAATTTAGATACAAATGTTTGAACTGATTTATACTAACTAAGATTAATATCTTCTTTTTAAGAGAATCTGATAGCATTTGAATAAAAATTGTAGTAAGTCGTCTCGCCGAATTTGTTTGGCCTGTTTGGCTTTACTAACTGTAGCAGAATATGAGGATCAAAGTTAATTTATGGTCCATTAGAACACCTAAGTCATTAATAATATCTAACCGTTCTAAGGCAGTGACGTTAAGATAATAAGTTGCTAAGCATGAAGTGCTTCTATAAAAGACATAACTGAGGTAAGCTTAACATTATCTGAGTACACATGAGAGTGTGTTACTACCAATAGAAGATCATTTATAAAAGAGTGAATATCAATGGACCCAAATGACCACCCTGAAGTACTCCAGAGGTCACTTGGATGGTTTTACAAATGAAGGCTTAAAGAGCGTGCGCGTTTAGAAAGATATGGAAGAATCCAATCTAGCAAAATGCTGGGGATGCCAAGTGAGTTTAACTTATATAAAGCAGAGTATGACTACAGAGTCAAAGGCCTTGCTGAAGTCAGTATAAATGACAGCAGTTTGCACAGCAGTCTTGAACCTTTCATTGAGTGAGATGTAAATTCTAATAAGTTAGTAGTTGTCGATCTAGGTTTTTTAAACCCATGTTGGGATGACGAAATGATTGAGCTACAAAATGCGCAATTGAGATGTTATTATTTCTCAAATGCTTTGGGTATGACAGACAATTTAGAATATCCCTATAATTGAATTGAGGACAGTGTAAACAACTTAAGTATTGGTTACATAGGGCTTGCACAAAACCTTAGTACGCAGCCCGGTATTCGTCGGGCCTGGTGCATATACTGGTTTGATGCAACTGAGAACGCTTATCAAACACTGGGTCTAAATGCAGTTAGACGATTGCAAGTGATGAGGATAAGGAGGATTTGCTTGATAAATCGAAGAAGATAGTTGAAAATCAGCAACATATCGGCATTGCCTGATCATTGTCAGCTTTATTGTTTTCGAAGACAAGTAGACGGGTGCCTGATGTCTTAGGTTTTACATTGACAAGTTATAAATTGCTTACATTACAACGCCTTGTAGCGTTGTGAATTCAGCACCATAAAATTTGATCGAGCAACTATATAAGGGAAAATCCGATGCTTTACCGGATTTTTTATCTTTTATAGCATCTTGATTTTACGTTCTTCGAGTTACATAACTCACGTGAGAACCAAGTAGGTCTATTAGACCATTCTTGGGTCACAAGCGGGACACAAACATCCAAGAAGAACTCAAGAGTTTATAGAAGACAGAAATGGCAGATTTGACCAACCGTTGGTTAACAAAGCTTTTTAAGTTTAGTAAGTTTGTTTGCGAAACATCGGGTTGGAGCCATAGAGTTATTATATCGAGAATAACCCCAAAAGGAAGGTCATGGTTACATCCAGAGTTGGATGAAAGTTTTCTTCAGGGATAATAAGGGATCAGTCCTGGAACATTGCAGTTGGAAGATCCAAACAAATACAGATTAGTGATCTGTCACGACTATTCCGGACAGGATTTATTTGTTGAGACAACTCAAGCAGACATCTATGAAACAATGTCACGAGGAGGGCAAAAGTATAAACATCATATGAGAGGGTCCAGGCAATATCAGGTAATTAAATCTCCCGAGCAAGGAGCAGTCTTTGTCAGAGAGATAGGAAACAAGTTGAATAGCTTCCAAATGGTAAATATAAACTGCCTAGTTGGACTGTGGGTAGAATATACGAACAAGTAATTTGGGCAGAAAGGAACTTAAAGAAAGTTTAACACAACAATTCATTTCCTGATTGGAAGACTGGACAATTTCAGTCGAGAACGCTGAACTAACAGCAATCAAAACACCACCACCATTACGGATAGTCCGATCATGTCTATATATTAAATATTTGGAGTGAAAAATTGAAGCATTGGAAATATCAAGTTTTAGCCAAGTTAAAAGTTAATTTATCTACATACGTACGTACGTTCTGATAGTCCAGAGTTAGGGACAAAATTAGTTTTTTGACTCGTCAACAGGTGCCGACGAGCTGGTAGGAACGTTATTCATAGATGCAGGTAGCAGGCTAATCGGAGGCCGATTCTTTCTTTTTATTGCGTACTCATTTAGAATTAGGTATTCCGGGTAAAAATCTTTATGACATATTTGCACAAAAATATCCCGAGTATCGAAACTTTTCCACCGCAATGTTATGGGCTAGAACTTTGCCCTGGATGTAGGCTATGACTTCTTCAGAAGTAGTGTAGGGATCAAGCCTCTAAATAAAAATTTTCTTTTTAGGTGGAACTACAACAAGGGAAGTAGAGCTGTAGTAACTGTCCTTACAAACGAACCTGTTTTGGTAATTTTTGACCCACAATACCCCATTGAGTTACACACTGACGCCAGTTCCTGTGGATATGGTGCAATACTGCTACACCGTATTAATAGTAGTCCTCATGTGGTGGAATATTGTAGCAAAATAAATTCGCCCTCTGAGGCTAGATTTCACTCATACGAGTTAGAAACATTGGCTGTGGTTGCTTTCGTCATTATCTGCTTGTGGTATATACCGATTGTAATTCGCTTAAGGCTTCACGGACAAAGATAGACTTAACACCAAGAGTTCATCGCTGGTGGGCCTATCTGCAATCATTAAATCTTGACATCCAATAAAGAGAGGGAAAACGCATGGCTCATGCAGACTTCTTTTCCAGGAATCTAGTTCCTTCTAAGCCACAACTCGTGTTAGAACTTTTTACGGAACAGAAATTAGATCCAGAGATTGTAGAAATAGTTCGTAACCAACGAGCAACAAGATGATCTAATTAAATCCTATGATTTAAGGAAAGGTATCTTACATCGGAAGATTCAAAGAAACAGTAGAACACGTTGTCTACCGGTAGTGCCACAGACATTTAGATGGTCCGCGGTAAACCAGGTACACGAGTCAGTTATGCACCGTGGTTGGCAGAAAACTCTTGACTCTTGAACGCTCTTGTACGCGTCAACGTCCACACAATTAAAAAAAAAAATGGACGAAAAATTTGAAACCCTATATCACTTAGGGTAGAACTACATACTTCTGTTGTGATCTGCTGTCATAATAACCACTTACCACTAACCACTTATTGTCAAGCAGTTGAGTATGCTTTTATCCTGCCCTACTTTGGGCGCCATAAATTTAACCTTCTTATCACAGCGGCAATAAATCGACCGATAACCGAAAGAAGGCGTTTGGTGAATTGCAGCAGATCGAGATCCTTTGTTTCTGTAGCTCTTGCGGCGTGGGGGGGGGGGGGGGGGGTTGTTTGCTGAATTCTCTACCTTTAATTATAAACTTGAATTTTTATTAGGATCTTTACTGAAACTAACTTTAAATGCAATCGAATGACTTGCAAAAAAAATACTTACGAACACAGTAAGGAATTTATATTAATAAATGAAGTAAGTAAGTCGTCTCGCCGACTAAGGTATACCATAAAAGCACCAATAAAGCAAATATTTCAAATTTATTAAACAAATGCATTTTTACATGCTTTTTACAAGCATATTTTAGTATCTCGCTCACTCAATCATACGAGCACCCTAGCGCCCCCACCAGCCAACGGCCAACTCTGGCCTTATGAAAAACGTTTATATGCATAACTCGACTGTTTTTTGTCTGATTTTGATCAAATTTGGTATTTTGCTGGATAGTAGTATCAAATTTAAGTGTGCCAAATTTGATTGCACAAGGTAAAATTACGGGAGGCATTCGAGTTTTTTCAAAATACGGGGGCGGAAAGAGGCATGGCAAAATCTTTACACAAACAAAATGAGCGCATTTACTAAGCAAATAAGATAAGTAAACGCTTTTTTTAAATTGCGTGGGCGGAAAGGGGCATGGCAAAAATTTGAAATTAACTTGATCACTCTACATACTACAGTATAAATACCAAAATTGGTGGCTAGAGAGTATAAATGCCAAATTTGGTGGCTCTAGCTTTTATAGTTTCTGAGATCTAGGTGTTCATACGGACAGACGGACGGACGGACGGACAAGGCTAGATCGCCTCGGCTGTTGATCCTGATCAAGAATATATAATATTTTATTGGGTCGGAAAAGCTTCCCAGCGTTTGCAAAAACTACTCTGTAGCAGCAATAGCAATAAAAATTGTGCTATGCTCTCGCTACTCATTTTTGACGAGAGCCGTAGCAGAGCCGTAGCCTAACAACAAAAAGTTTGTGCTCTGCTATGCTCTCAGTTTTGTCGCGTCAAAAACTACAGCTGTAGCAAGTAGCACAAAAACAAATGATGCGCTACGCTCTGCCGTAGCGGTAGCTGAAAACAGATAGCGGTAGCGATAGCTGAAAACAGAGAGCAGATGAAATCATAGCTGCTGCTCATATCGCTCTCGCACATTTGTTTTTTCGAACGCTGAAGCTTCCTTCTGCCTGTTACATATATTTTGGCGACTTTAATATACCATTTAATCCTATGGGTGTATGGTAAAAAAACCACGAAAGAAA